>NC_036645.1:814818-850950 GCF_002806865.2 Cucurbita pepo subsp. pepo | reverse complement strand
TTATTTTTAAAAAAAAAAAAAAAAAAAAAAAACTACTAATATTTGAAAACAACATCTCTTTAAGCCAGCCACTACAAAGCAACCAAATGTCTCCTTAACTAACATAATCTATCTTTACTTACTCAGCTACTCCCACCTCAATTTTGCATAATAAATATACACTCAAATATTTTACACAAGGCACACAAGTATTATTGTTACTTGATTATGATGATGGTATGCCAACTATCCATCCTTGTTGCGAATGGGACCCTCCCACCACTTGTCTTGGGACCCATTGCTTTATTTCCTCAAAAGCACACAGCGTTTCTGAATCGAGCCCACCAGCGAACTGCCCAACCAGAACCCATTTATTTGCATCACAACCTCCATTTTTTTATCTTCTAATGCTATATAATGCTATGAAAGTTTGAGAGTATAGCTTGTTACCTGGTGAGTTCTGTATACGAAGTGAACTCCCTGGAGTAGGAGCGACTCCCGGTTGGATTCTTTGTCCGAACTGCGAATCGAATTCAGCTCTGTTTTCACCCTTTTCATGTACATCTTCGCCAGATTCATAGAAGCTTGCTTTATCTGGAAATGGTTGATGAAATTGTATGTTGCATGAAAATGGATTGGTTAGAGAATTTAGGGATGTGATTTGATGAGCGAAAGAAACCATACCTTACTCGTGATACCGGAGTCTAGCATCCAATTTGTTGGGAGTTTTAGGTCCTGATAAGAATGCATTACGGTATTTCGAAGCCCGATTAAGCGTTGTATGCCTCGCTCCGACCTTTCATTATATGAGGAAAGAAGTAAAAATCAAGACCAGATGCGATTTGGATAATGAAAAGGTATCAAAAAGTGTAAGAAGATCTAACTTGTCTAATAAGCTCGCCATCTTCTTCAAGGCTGCCTCACATGGAGAATTAGTGTCATCCTTGTACAAAGAGATCTCATTTTCCAACAGTTTAAGCACCCGGTATTCTATGGCTGCTTCTCGCATGGCATCGGCTTTCTTCTCGGGCCACTTGAAATGTTTCAACACAGCCCGCTCATCGGCCTGCAGACAAAATTTTAACATCCAATAATATAATGGGGGAGGAGCAAGCATATGGTCATCCATCAGCCACACCATTTCAACTCTTTCTCAACATCATTATTTTCACATTTTTCTGAAGTAACTTGTTCATGACCATTATAGTTTCTCTTATATCCATAGTGTCTAAGCTATAGCTTGTGTGTTCACCAGACAACCAACCGTAATATTAAATATTAGACAGATGACCAGATCGTTACGCCTTTCGTGCGGGTCGAAACTTACCCCACAAGGAATTTCGTTCCTTAGGACCGTTATAGTTATGGCTGCCGTTCACCGGGGATCGGTCGTCGGCTCCCCTGTCATCAAGTCACCAACTTCCCTTATGACTTGTACTCATTCCTTCTAAGTTTATCATTTTACATGGCCCTCATTGACCACTAGGATTATCGGAATAAGTATATCCTATTAGCCATTGATAGAACGCCCTTCTCAAAGCGCCATTTATAGACACAACAAGAAAATAGACTACCACAGACTAACTGAAATATAGCATTACTTTTATCATAAAGACCGGCATCAATATATCAGCTCTAGCAAGCGGCAGCTTCAATAGTTAATATCATTCATTTCGGGTTTTTCTTCATTATAAGCTCAAACGACAGTATTTAGAAAGAAACTACTGGAATTATCATTAAGTCTCAGTTTCTGCATAAACATGCTTCCTTCTGTTTTTAGAAATCAGGTCTAGAAGAAATATACGGCATATTCCAAGTGATGAACAACCATTATCAGTGACACATGGTTGAGGAGTGTGGAGATAAGATAACATATGACTAATGTACGTATAGATTTGAGCACAGTGAAATTCCACAAATGACAAATTTTGATAATCATCTGGTGTCTTCCGGTTTCAAGCAAAATAGACAAAACTGTACAGTTGGCCAGTCAACATCAACAAGGACTTCACCTCAAAATTAACAAAGAAAAAGACAAAGCCACGTCATTCTCAATCCAAAAAGGTTCTAGAATTTGGGTGCAGAATAGATTTTTTGGTCCAAAAGAAATAAAAGCCACCTCACATGCCCACGCTTCCTAAGGAGTATAGAGTTCACCCAAGAAAATGCCATTAACTTTCTGGATAGATTAAGCTTTCTTAGTTAATGAAGCAATAGTATGGTTCCCAAGGTGGTGGGTGTTCTTATGCAGGACGGATTCTGCCATTTTCCAATGTTAGAACCTTCAGATTAGAAGCTGAGTGACCTCGAAACCAAAGAGCGGGTTTGGAAATAGGTCCTCCGGGGACAACCCGACTAGTCAAGACTAGGTAATGTACAAAATCAATTATAAAGATTTGGGTCCCCTCATTCTCAAGTCCTTTGTCAAAAAAAGGAAAGGAAAAAGTAGACAAAAACTTAAAGAGACGATCCAGTCCATGGCACGTTTAGAAGTCAGAAGGGGGCCATCTTAGCTTAGGACAGTGTTATGGGCTCATCCGTGTAAGAATTAGGAATTCCTCTTCCAACTCGTCCCGAAAGATAATGCACGTAGCATTTGCCAGACATACATTATAGGAAGGCACTAGCCCAGCTCAAAACATTATATGTTCAATTATTGATCGGATTGCTGCTTTTCTCCTAGTAAACCAGACCATATTCATGAACAATAACTAGAAAATCTTCTACTTTGTATGACATGATATGGCCCACCACACCCAGAATTCTTTTGTCCTAAAACTTGCTCTTTCCATGGATTTACACAGAAAAGGAAAAAGAGACAAGTAAAGATTTACCAATGATGAGAGCTGGAAATCAAGCCAATCGACAAACTTGAGGACATCTTCTATGTCTGTATAAGCTGCAACGAGCACCTTGTCAATGAGGCCATTGATGAACTCTCCTTTGGTTTCAATGTCAGCTTTTATCTGTAAATTGATGATGAACACTATTAGCTATGGCTTAATTTTTCAATCAAAGCAACAAAAATCACCGCCTTACCGCTAAAAGATGCGCAGAACGATTCTGAATTTCCCCAACAATGCTATTGTGGGCATTGATCGCAGCTGGTTTCCCCAACAATGGAGGACCTCTCTTCCCTTCTTTCTTTTTTAAGGAGTGAAAGAGGCGTACGAGGTCTGGAGATTTCTGAGAGGCCACTGGTCGGGGCAAGGATTTCACGGGAAGAGGCGGCGGGGGCGGCGGCGGCGCCCGTGGTAGTGGTGGTGGTGGTGGAGCCGCCTTGGATTCCAAATCCTTAACATTCCGACAGGAATTTGATGGTTGGGCCTGCAACTTTCCATTTTCGAGTTTCTGATTGTACTCTCCAAACGACTGAAAATTGAAAACGATTCTGAAATTCCTTCAAATTTTCAACCGGAAATAGAAAAGTAATTTTCAAGGAAACGACTATGGCGTCTTCCTTCCTCACCTGGTCGTTGTTTCTAGCATTAGCGCACTTCGCTTCAGCGGCGGCTAGGTCACGGACGAGCAAATCGTTCTTCGATTGAAGTTCCAGGTTCAAGCTCTGAGACTTCTGCAACTCCTCCTTCAACGCCACTAATTGAGACTGCAAATCCTTAATCAAATCCTCTGTGAAACAAAGCTTCTTCTGCAATTCACTCTTAACTCCATTACAATCCTCAACATTCGAACAACGCCGCAGCGAATCTTGCTTGAGACCACCACGGTTGACCACTCGAGCCGAAACTCCAACATTCTCACCATCTCTCCCCTTCTTTGGAGCATTCGGCGTCAGAGATCTGCTAACTCTCGAACTTTGCTTCTTCACAACAGACTGCGGCGTCGATTGAACGGCCGATACAGAAACCATCCGCTTCGGCGACTCCATAGCCTTCGAAGAAACCCTTCCGCCGCGAGATGACATCGTAGAGTTCACAGAAGTCGATTTCCCTCTCTGTTCCATCAAAGCTAAGCGGAGGCGCCGTCGTACTGACTCAGATGTAAACCGATCAAGAAAGGCCAATTACCTGGCAGCCGCCGCCATGCACCGGGCAAAAAACCTCAAGAGGGAGAGAGATATAGCAACATACCTGAAAAGAGAACCACAACAAAGCACCAAACAAAACAAACCTCTACGCCAATGGCAAGCAAGCAAGAAAGAGAGGATTGATTAACAATGGCGATTAAGAGCAGTAGTCCGCCATTAACTTAACTTAGAATCTAAATTGAACCAACCCACCAATTGAGTATTCGTCTGTAAACTGGATTTGATCATAAGATCAAATGGTTTATCATGGGATTGTTGGACCACTTTCCAGTTCTTGGATGCATCAAACTTCCAAAGATGAAAACGGAAGGTCGCCGCTCAACATCATCTCAACTTTTGCCTTTTTCTCATTTGTGTTCGGTGGGAAGATTTTCCATTTCATAATTAAACATGAAAAGGAATTTCGGCGAATTTCTCCATTTTGATGCTAATTAGCTCTTCAATTTCGTGAAAATTATTTGTTATAATTGACATTGTTTAATAATTAAGTGACTAAGCTCTAATTTTACATTAATTCATATCTTTTCTTTTAACCTAAAGTTTTGACATTATAATATTAAATTATGTATTTATAGGTTTAATTACATCTCCTAATTATTTTTTAATAATACCATTTAATGAAATTATTAGACAAAAAAAATTATTAATAAATACTATATTTTTAATTTTATATCTAATAAATTAAATACATTATTCCTAAATTTAAAACTAAAATTAAAAAAATTAAAATAACATTTAAAATGAGAACGATAAACACTTCTATCAGTAAGTAATGAAAAAGCTCAGGGTAATAGGATAATGACATTGATCAAATAGACCAGAAACTTACGAACAATTTAAAATTTTATTTTATTCATATTTTTATTCTAATAAATAAGGTTATTAAATTGTTTTTCCTTGCAAATATTCTCTATTTTATCTTTTTATTTTTTATATTTTAATTTAAGTCTGACTCATCCATTAAGACATAATCATTGACGGGAATCAGGGTTGTTGTCCCTATCTCCCATCTTGATGTCGATACCTGTGAGATCCCACATCGGTTGGAGAAGGGAGCGAAAATTACTTATAAAAGTGTGAAGACCTCTCCCTGGTAGACGCGTTTTAAAATCGTAAGGCTGACGACAATACGTAACGGACCAAAGTGAACAATGTTTACTAATAGTGGGTTTTGGGCTGTTAGAAATGAGATTGGAGACAGACACTGTGCAGTGTGCAGAGTACGAGATCCCACATCAGTTAGAAAGAATAACGAAATATTTCCTATAAAGGTGTGGAAACCTCTCATTAACATACGCGTTTTAAAGTCGTGAGGTTAACGACAATGGGATCACTTCTTATGGACTCGTTGAGAATGATTCTGATCTAGTTCATGACCTATTAGAACTAGAAAGCACTCTGTTGGGATTGGGATCCTCACGGAGAGAAAAAGATTGCAGTCGATTTGATAATGATCGAGTGACATTACTTATTTGGCTCGAACCCAGAAATCCCTTAGATATGATACAAAATGGATCTTGTTCTATCGTTGATAAGAGATTTCTCGAATCAGAGTTTGAAGAAGGGGAAGGAGAAAGAGTCTTCGACCCGCAACAGATAAAGGAGGATTTATTCAGATGAACGTATCCATATATGAATTATTATTATTATTATTATTATTATGTAAAGATCTAACATTCGTACATTATCTAAAGTAATAATAAAAATAAAAACATATATCCACAAGCACATTGGTTTGTCTCTATTGTAAAATATGTATTTCCCAAGAGACACGTGTGTACGTCCAACCCACGAAGCAGCATCCACGCCCAACAAAAATCCACCTGTAAGTACCATGTCCGCCACGTGGGCATTCCTACACCCACCCAACAACCTCTGACATCCACGTGGCGTCCCTGTCAACCTCTGCCACGCGGACTCACCGTCCGCCGCTTCCCGGTAGATAAAAAGAAAGCCCTGAATCCCCAATTTCTCCGGTACCTAATTTTCTTCACTGAGCTTAAAACAATTTCACAATTAATCGTTCCAATGGCTTCAATACGAGTTCGCCGGCGCCGGATAATTCTCCCGGCGGTGGCGGTGGCAGTAGTGGTGCTGATTTTTATGGTGAGTTTTTGCCGGAGCGGGAGCGTGGGACACATGCCGTCGACGGAGGAGGAGGGTCGAGATTACCAGGAAATGAAGAGAAAGATGGCGGCGAAAGAAGAAAAGGAAAAAGACCGGTCGTCGGAGACTTGGACGGAATGGGCAAAAAAGAAGATCTCCGGTGGACTTGGACTGAGAAATGAACTCCGGGCAGACGGCGTTAACAAAATCGAGAATGTCGCCTCAGGTTCTGGTTTTTCCGGTGCCCAAAGTTTATTAAATTAATAAAAATACCTCTTAATATATTTTTAAAACTTTTTTAAATTTTAAAAATTAAAATATATATCTCTTAATATTAATATCATGTTTCCAAATATAAATTTTATAAATAATTTTTTAATGTATTTATTTTTATTCTTTATTATTAAAGAAATTACTATTTTTCATTATTAAATTATTTTATGGATGCGGAATCCGAGGTGGAAAATCTCTTATAAATGAATTAAAAGTTGATAAATAGAATTATTGTCTTAACAACAGAGGCGGGACAATATGGGGCTGAGAAGGGCAGAGAAGCGGAGGACATGGCGGCGGAGGAGATGAAGGCGAAGGGGGAGGCGGCGGAGGAGACGACGGAGAAAGGGTTTGTGGCGGGAAAGAAGAAGTCGGAGAGGATAAAAGACGACGTGGTTGGGTCGGAGGATGAGCTGTAATTGAGAAATTTATAATGTAATTTTGTACTTTTTATTTTTAAAATAAATAGTTAAAAATAAAACAAATTTGTTAAATATAAAATTAAAAATTAAGAAAGTTATTAAAAGTTAATGACACGTAAGATAGTATATTAAAGAGATGAAATTTTTTATTTAATTAATTTAATTTTTTTTTTCAAAAATATATTTTTATAGTATTATTATTTGATTAAAAAAAGGTTAAAAATAGAACTCTATTTTTTTAAACAAGTAAAGACGTTTTTTTTTATATTACAATAATTTTACTAAAAAAGAAAATTAAAAACAATAAAATTCTATATATTTATCGAATTTTTTTAACAAATATTTACCTATTTTATGTTTCTATTGTTTTATTAAAAAATAAAAGTAAAGAGAAAAATAGAATACTTAGTTATTATATAGTTTTTTCGCATTCTAAATTGCCTCAAAGCTAAAACGACGTCGTGTAGTGTGAGGTCAATTTCGGTAGGTAAAATCTGGAGGCAGAAAAAGAAAAAAACAAAAACGCATCGTTCAGAGAAGATTGGAGAAAATAAATAAAATTAGATTTAAACGTAAAAACTGAAGCGCGTGGAGTTGAAAGTACGTGGTTGACATTGAACGTGTTGTGAACGCGCTACTATCGAGCGTGGGGAAGGGTAGCTTTATAATTGAACGGTTCAATAATCTATGGCGCGAAGCCGAGTAAAAGTCAGAAAGAGAAAAAAAAAAATAATAATTATAAAAATGATTTAAAAGAAGAGAGAGAGAGAGAGAGCCACAAATTTGGCTGATAGAAATTTAGCAGTGACGAAGAAGAAGAAGACGAAGAAGGAGAATGAGAGTTGGGAAGTATGAGTTGGGGAAAACTCTGGGGGAAGGCAATTTCGGCAAGGTAAAGTTGGCCGTCGATCTCCGTTCCGGCCGCCGTTATGCTGTCAAGATCCTTGACAAGACCAAGATTCTTCATCTCAACTTCTCTGATCAGGTTTGGTTTCATTTCCTTTCATCCTTTTATTTTAGTTCTTATTGTTGTTATTCAGCGAATCGAACTGATGCAATCGGAATCGATTGCAGATTAAGCGTGAAATAAGTACTCTCAAGCTTCTTAGACATCCGAATGTTGTTAGACTCTATGAGGTTTGTGTTCGAATTTGTGTGATTCGTGTGGATTCTATGAATGAACGGGAGATTTGAATGTTTTGTGTATATTCTACAGGTTTTAGCTAGTAAGACGAAGATTTATATGGTTATGGAGTGCGTCACTGGTGGGGAATTGTTTGATAGAATCGTAAGCGTTCTAGCTGATGTTGATTTAATTTAGTTATTAGTTGAATTCTTGATCGATAGAGAGAATCGGAGATTTATGTGTGCGGTTTTAGGAATCAAAAGGTAAGTTGGATGAAGCTGAAGGACGACGGCTCTTCCAGCAGCTTTTTGATGGTCTAAGCTACTGCCATGATAAAGGAGTTTACCACAGAGATCTCAAGGTATTTACCTGCTGTTTCTGTTTCCTTGAATCAAATAATCACTCTTCATAGCGTTTTTATTTAATATTCCTTGTCGGTTGATGATCCATGTAGCTGGAAAACGTGCTTGTTGATGATAAGGGAAACATTAAGATTTCTGATTTTGGCCTCAGTGCTTTACCGCAGAATTGCAGGGTAATTTTATACATATCTACTTTAGAGATCATCTTCATGTAGATCTAGGCTACTTAATTAGCAGTTCAAGAACTAGAATTAATGGATAGTTCATGACATTAGGAAGATGGTTTGCTGCACACCACTTGTGGAAGTCCCAACTATGTTGCACCAGAAGTACTTGCTAATAGAGGATACAATGGAGCTGCCTCTGATATATGGTCATGTGGGGTTATCTTGTATGTGATTCTTACAGCTTGTCTTCCTTTTGACGAGACGAATCTGGCTCTACTTTATAAAAAGGTACCTAAAGCTGATTGCGAAAGGGAAAAAAAAAAAAAAAAAAAAAAAAAAAAAAAAAGGAAGAATCTAAATATGTCTTCTATTTGTTTAGATCTCTCTGTACCTCTCTCCTTTAGAAAATATATTTATATGCATCAACATTCGATGTAGACTTTGAGGGGGGATTTTCAGCTACCCAAATGGTTATCAGCAGGTGCCAGAAATTTGATAAAGAGAACTCTTGACCCCAATCCCAATACTCGGATTACAATGGCAGGAATTAAAAAGGATGAATGGTTCAAGATTGACTATAATCCTGCTTCTCCTTGTTATGATGATGATGATGAGGATGAGGAGATTCCATTCACTGATCAGGACGATGCCATCTCGACGCACGATGAGGTATACACAGAGAGATGAAGAGAATCTATTTTTCTTTCTCCTTGTCTTCTCTCCACCTTTCCCTCTCTGTGTTGTGTTGTCTTAACTGATGGGATTTTGAATGTTACCTTGGTGTAGGCATTTGACGGTGAAAACAGCCCAGAATCTCCCTCTATTATCAACGCGTTTGAGTTAATTGGGATGTCTTCAAGTCTGGACCTGTCCGGCTTCTTTGAGCAAGAGGTGAGAGCTCAAGTGCAGAAGGACTATGCAATCCGTGGCTTGTTTGTTTGTTTATTTAAAACTTCCATTTTATTACTTATCCAAAGCTCTTATTCGATAATCATTTCGTTTTTATCTTGTTTTTGAAAATTATGCTTGTTTTCTTCTAATTTTCGGTAAGCTTTTTACCTTTCTTACAAACATACTTGAATCAAAAACTATACCTGTAAGTACTATTTATAACTTTAGTCAAAATAGTTATCATAAAACCTTAATTTTGTAAGCTGAACAATCACAGGATGTTTCTGAGAGGAAGACCAGATTTACATCCAACCATTCTGCCAAGGACTTGCTCGAGAGGATCGAGATTATAGCAACGGATATGGGATTCCGGGTCCAAAAGAAAAGTGGAAAGGTTGGTACCCAGTTCTTAGAATTGAAAGAATTTGGTAGATGTCAATATCATTAATCACTGCATGAGAATGGATTGATTTGAGCTCTAAGCCATCGTAGTCAGCCATTTTAAATGACAAAGGCCCCTCTATTTGAAAGTAATGCAGTTTCTCTCTCTTTTATGCATCTTCAGTTGAAAGTAATGCAAGAGATAAGAAATCAAAGAAGCCTAAGCAATCTCTCATTCAAAGCAGAGGTAAACATTTCATTAAGCCTTGCATTTAAATTTTGATTGCTCCCATAACCAAACCTGCTTGGTCTCAGGTCTTTGAGATTAGCCCATTGCTTAACGTAGTGGAACTGAAGAAATCTTTTGGAGATTCCTCAGCTTACAGACAGGTAGGTACACAATTCATAGCAAGTAAGAAAAACTCGAGCTAAAGAATCAGCCTTCTTTACATCCTAACATTCATTTCAATTCAAACCCTGCAGTTGTGTGAAAGGCTATCAAATGATTTGGGCACAAACCCCGAGCTCGAACGGCATAATTCGAGTTCATTCACGTTAAATAGTGCATGTTAGAAGAAAGTGATACCCAGTTATAGGTCTTTGATTAGAATTATTGTTGTGTTTATAGTTTGGGTTGATATCATTTGCCTTTGATTGGTGAATAAGTTGGTTTAAATGTAGATAGCAGATAGAGCCAAATATTACATGGCTGGAAGCGTCCCGTGTGTGTCCCCTTGTATGTAATTCGATATCAAATGTAAAAGAACTGAAGTTCATTTGTATGATAGAAGAACTCCATTGTTGTGGCATTCTGGCAATCAATCGGGAAGGAGAGGAGCCATTATTGACTTCACAAAGATGTTAATGACACGGCCGAGGAAAAACCTTTGTGGATGTGTTACATCGATCTTACATAACATGCTATGAAATTAAAAAATATTGATCGTTACTCAGTTTTTTTTTTTTTCCTTCACATTTTGAATGATCCGTTTAGAAATTTATTGTTTTTTTTTCACGGGTGGTTTCAATTATCTATTTAGGAATACCTTATTTTATATGGGTATTAAAGTTATTATTGAAGTTTATCTTTTTAAATCTTTTAAATTTCGTGTCTAAGTCTAGCGCTGCTATTTTGAAGAAATTAGAGTGTTCAAAGCAAGTTTATGCCCGGTATATATTAGGATGGAAAATTAATAAAAAAAAAGTTTTTTTTATCCTTTCATATGTGAAGGGACTAACAAGACTCAATGCTACCCGTACATGAGGTAATCTATGCAAGAATTGATGGACTACGGTCACTCAAAATACTTTGGGAGGTGCGTGCGGAGAGGTCGGGATGTGCGCGCACGGGGTGATAATCTCAACGAGAACATAAATCTCGTTGAACTTTTAATTATTTTTATCTATCTAGTTCCTAAACTTTGAAAAGTAGCTAATTGGTCTATAATTTTTAATTTTGCCTCAAGAAACTTTAAAAATGTTTAATACATCTTTACATTTTAAGTTCTCCAGTTTTCATTTTTTTTTTTTTTTTTTTTTTTTTNTATTTTTTTTTTTTTTTTTTTGTCTAATAGATTATTTACCTTAAATTCATAAGTTTAAAATCATATTAAATATAAAATTTAATTTTATAACTAATAATATTTTTTAAAAAATAAAGCATGTCAGATTACTTTAACATTCTTTAAGATTTTAAATTATAAGAGCTAAATTGAAAAATTATCCACAACCACTCTCGCATTTAAAAAATATTTTTGAATTTTGCAGAAAATTGAAGAGAGAAAAAAAAAAAGAAAAAAAAGGCAAGGGGCCAAGACGGGGAAGCGCACTGCAGTCGTTCCGAAAGCTACATAACCAAAACGCTCGAAACATACACAACGGCAGAGTCGATCAACCATGAAATCTTCGGCCTCAGCTAACTCAAAATCTCCTTTCAAGTTCAGGATGTGAGTTCTTTTATCTCTTTCTACTTCATCATTGTTCGTTTCATTGATTCCTCTTTCTTATGGCTTTATATTTGGTTTAATGTTCCCAATCATTATCAAAGTCCGACGGCGGAGAATCTAGTGCCAATTCGCTTAGATATCGAAATTGATGGTCAGAGATTCAAAGATGCCTTCACTTGGAACCCTACTGGTAATTTCGTTTATTTATATCGCTCATGCCTGTTAATGTTTCCTTTTCAATCAATGATGTTTGATGTGTAGCGTAGTTTCAGCTCTGACCGTTCGAATTTAGGGTTTTTTTGTCCCTAAATTTATGATTTCTGACTTGGAAGACTGAATTAATCCCTGTTTTACCGATGATATTGGCGTATTGTTGATTCTTTAGTGAAAAACTTGCATACTTCATTTAGTTTTTATGTACGAGTTTAATGTCTTCCATGAACTTTTAATTATGTACATAATAAATATATTAAATATAAAAAATATTGAATAGGTCAAGAATTCAAAGTTCAAAGACTATTAGACACAAAATGGAAGTTTTGGGACATATTTTTAAATTTAGAGATCTATGTTAGACACAAACTTGAACATTCAAGGGCTTGGCTTGTGATTTTAACTAAAGTTTATGCATATATATAAAATAGTATTTATGAATAAGATATTTAATGTCCAACCTTAACCTTAAGATTAATAGAGGTAAGAGTTCCATCATTGATATTACTTGTTTTCTCGTCATTCTTTTCTCTACAATGAGTTTTATGGTTCTTAAGAAAACATTTAAATTCTTATGCAAATTTCAAAACGTACCAAAACTTTTCGACAACGTTGTTTAGGGAGGTAAATGATTTTTTTGGATATGGCCTTAACGTACCACCCTTTCAAGAACGCAAAAGCCCTATTATGGAAAAACCTCATCATGGCTTTCTTTTGGAATCTGTGGAAAGAAAGAAATTAGAGAATATTTGCAGAAAAGACACAGACCTACACAAAACTTTTCGACAATGTTGTTTACCAAGCTATATCTTGGTGTAAACGGTCTAATATTTTTACTTCCTATAGTTATACCTCCCTCATTGCAAATTGGGAAGGTCTTTTGTAAACATCATGGATTATACATCCCTCTTGTAAATTTCACCCATCAATGAAATTGTCTCTTATATATATAAAAAAATAATAATAATAATAAAATTTTTTGAAAACTACATTTTTAGTTTTCAAAACTCAGCTAGGTTTTTGAAAACACAGGTAAAAAGTAGGTAACAAAACTAGAAAACCCATAGAGGCTTAATTTTGAAAAACTAAAAACCAAAAACCAAATAGTTATCGAACAGGATCTAAGTTATTTAGGTTTTAACACGGGAGCTTGAACCTAGGGATTCAGTGGTTATCTTGAAACATCCCAAAACAGTAGGCACTCTTGAAGGTTAACTTGAAAATGTGTTTTTTGCTCTTGTGATAGTATCTCCAATTGCATGATTATATCTTATGTGTACTCTAGATCCCGATTCAGAGGTGGTGGTCTTTGCAAAGAGGACGGTGAAGGATTTAAAGCTTCCCCCAGCATTTATAACACAAATTGCACAATCCATTCAAGTAAGAACAATGGTTATCCGAACCTTCCTCTCCCATTCTTCAGGATTTCAATTGTCAGCCTAAACCATGTTTTCTAGTAATTAAGAGCAATTTTTGTTTTAACTTACATGAATTTTTGTAATGAAATATTGACATGCCATCAAATTTAATTATGTTTACTCTTGGCTTTTGCTTATTAGTCACAACTTACAGAATTCAGATCCTTTGAAGGTCAAGATATGTATACTGGTGAAAAGATTATTACAATCAAGGTTTGTCTAATTGGCATTGCAATACCAATCTCTTGACAACCTCCTCCCTTTATCATTATCTTACAGCTAGGTGCAAAATAATGCAATTCTTTTTCTTTTCCAGCTTGATCTTCGAGTAAACAATACGCTCATAAGGGATCAGTTTCTGTGGGTAAAGTTGAACATACTCTTGATACATTTGACTGGAAAAAATATTTATTAAGCTTACTTGTGCAAACTGATATGTCTTTTAGGACTTGAACAACTATGAGAGTGACCCTGAAGAGTTCTCCCGGACATTCTGCAAAGATTTGGGTATTGAAGACCCTGAAGTAGGAGTAAGCAAAAATCAATTGAATTTGAAAATATACAAAATAAATTCTTTTGTACATGTAAATTGGTTCCGTTGGTGATGAAAAGGCAGCATCTCACTTCGAAGGGATGGATTGTCAATGAGTTATTTTCACCTAAAGTCTCCTGTAATTGTTTTTTTTCCCCCCAACTATTGGATACCATGAGAATTTCATTTATTTTTGTGAGGTAGCCTGCAATTGCTGTTGCGATTCGAGAGCAGCTTTATGAGGTTTGTTTTTTCTTACCTGTTAAGCCTCCCTTTCGTAAAGACAATACTTTTTACAGTTCTGTTCACAATCTGAATGATTTATTTCGTCACTGCATCTTCATTGTGTCTATGTTCCAGATAGCCGTGCAGAACGTTGCTTCAGCAAGAGAAAGCAGACTGAGCAAGAAGGGCCGCCGAGGGTTTGAGCATGTTTCAGCAAGGTATATTCATTCAAACTTGTGCGTTGTTCCTCATTCTCTTTTGTAATTGGGACTTGGAATGAAACTAAATATTCACCTTCACTCGTTTGTCTTTTGCAATTGTGCTTCTTTATCTGTTTGGTGCAACAGTAAAACTGGAGGTGCTTCGGTGGACTTGATGAAGTTATTTGGTCATCGATCAAGTGCTGTTCGGTGAGTATTATTTTATTAATTTTTTTGAGTAATTACTTTATTCCCTGTTACCATTTTCCTAATATCATACGTTTTATTCTAATTTTTTAGCTTGTAGTTTGTGTTTATTATTAATGTTCTTTCTTTCTAAAATTTATATCTTAAACTTATCTATTCTCAAGTTTTAATATAAAAAATATTCAAAATACAAAGTCACTTGACATGCACTCTTTCGAACAATCTATACAAGTTAATGCACTTGGAGCTTAAATCATTATTCTTTTGGCTGTCTTGGTTTTTGTACCATTTTCATTTGTCAGGGTTGGTGAATTTCGATTGGGAGTGATCTTTTTTTTTTCTAAATTAAAAATTAACTCATGCTATTAGTGTATTTCTAATATTCGTTGCAGCTAACTTGTAAAATTATAAAAATTTGATGCTTATGGAAGTATGCACTAAAATGCAACAGGAAAAGAAAGGACTGGGACATCTACGAACCAATTGTCGATCTTCTATCCAACGAGGAAGTAGATGCCCTTGAAGCAAAAGAAGAGAGGGCTGCTCGATAACACGTTGCAAGTAGTTGAGAATATCACTCGTATCGTCATCGAACAGTGTCGACTTTTCCAGTGGAGGTAAATTATTCAACCCAGATGAAGTTCGTAGGCAATTGTTCTTGCTATCTTAACACATACTTAAGAGTTCTTTAACTTCCAAGTTAAAAGCTTTCGAATCGATTCTTCATCGACTGTACGTAATCCCTGTCTAGCTCTCAAGTAGGGACATGAACTCTCTGATAAGTTCACATGGTAGATCTTTTGACAAGTTTTACTGTATTGGCATGGACTATATCTCACTAGAGAAGGGTAGACCTTCTGAAATGAGTTTTCATTCTATTTCTTGCCTTTGATTTCATAATCAAAATCAGAACCATTCAAAAAGTGTTGAATGACTCATTAAGAAGGATTACACTGTTCCATTTAGCTGATAAGTGAAAAGTTCACTGATAGAATCATCTGGGCTTTTCCACAATGCTCCATTTTCCTCTTTGGAAGTTGGGATATGGGTTGTGGCTAGGCTTTGGTGATAACATTCCATAGCAGGGTCGAAGAGAAACTCTCTTACTTTTGGATATGGCTGAAAATTTTATTATGAGACTCTCTAGGATGGATTCGGTTTCACCTCCACTTCATGTGTTCGATAGAGGAGGACTATTTAGAGGTTTGGAGGTCAATGTGTAACGACCCAGATCCACCGCTAGCAGATATTGTCCTCTTTGGGCTTTCCCTTTCAGGCTTCTCCTCAAGGCTTTAAAACGCGTCTCTTAGGAGAAGGTTTCCACACCCTTATAAATGGTGATTTGTTCTCTCGTTCTATCTATATTGAGATTTTTCTTAAGAATCTAAGCATAAACCTTTGTCGTTTATAAGTTTTCTTGCCGTTGTTGTGATAAATTGGATCCAATCTATTCAATCCAGGTTTGATGAAGTTAGATCATTGAATACTTCATCCTCGATCCGATAAGACCTAAAACAAATCATGGGGTATTTCCAACTCAATGTTTGATTGGAGGATGAAATTGAAAGGATAATATTGTAGAAATGGAGGTTTTTGGATAATCCCTTCACGAGAAGCCCATCCATATCCCTATCTTTCTTCCTCACAAATCTATGAAAATGACAGAGAAAAATAAAAATAAAATCTGTACGGAATGATCGAGACTTTAGTATTGGTGTGGCAGTTGGAATTAGTGGCTCAAATTTTGAGATGATTAGATATCCACAACCATTCTTTGGCATCGATCCCGTAGATATTCTATTTACGAGGAGGGATTCAAACCTCTAAGCTCAACTTCGAATACCACACTACAAAATAAGAGCTCGTGTGGAGCTTTTTCTTTCTGATACACTGAAACATAATACAATTTTACAACCCCTGTAATAGGAGGGTTGGAGGTACGGCTAAACAATTCGAACTACATTTTCGATCTCGGTAATTGAACGGTTAGTTCCAATTTAATTTCTATGATATTTTAATTTCATTAAACGAGACGAATGAGTTATTACAAAATGGACCAAAATGAGTTATTTACTCACGTGGTAGATGAATTTTATGAATTGACGTTTTTGTTCTATTCTATTACTACAAAGAAATTTAAAAAATCTCTCTCTAAATCAAAATACGGGTGAGAAAGATGAGGTTCCATTTCCCACTAGGAAAGAGATTTAATTTTTACATTAACTAAGAGTAATAAGTCTCACCATGATTAAGAGCTTCTTCAAATCATGGGGATTCATTCCTTCCCTATAAACATAACGAAATCATAACTCACCGAGAAATAGAGAAAAAGAGTTATCTACAATCTTTTGGCCACGGCCGTGACAACGGCGACCACCACGACGATGATTAAGAAGACATATTATAGACGGTGGAGTTGGTGGTGGCGGCGGCTGTAGTAGAGTTAGTCTTGTCTAAAATAGACCACATAACTTGCACGTCTTCATACCCACATGCCATCACCTCTCCTTGTAGGTCTCTCACGTCTACTCGCTTCTCTTGCTCTACAAAAGAAACTTAAAATAAGACCATTTTCTTTATTTTTTGCTCCGTCGTTGAAAATTCAAAAGAAAACCCGAGAGCTCACCTGAGTCGGAGTCGGAGTGGGACTTCTTCGAGTCTCTCGGGTGTTGGTTGAAGATGGTGCAAGCCTTTCTAATAGGAGAAATTATGGTTTTCTTCCAAGAAGCCATTACCAACGAGAACGATGAAGCACGTAGACGAGAGTATATATATATATATATATATATATATATCTTAAAGTCTTAGAGAGAGAGAAGGCAAGATCCGTTTTTTCTTATCTAAAAATCAAAAATATTATTATGACAATATTAATAATATTTAAAAAGTATAAAAATAAATAAATAAATATATTATAAAGTGTATTTTCATACTGCAAAAAGCACATGGATCACCGTCCTCTCCGACCTTACACGTGAAACCCTTCACTTCTAACTTTCAAAACACTTTTATTTTTATAAAAAAAAATCATTTTAATTGTATTTTCCACTTGCTTTCGTTTCTAAATTCTTTTGGACCGATCCAAAATTTTGGATTGATCGGGTCGGTAACCCAAGCAACTCGAATAAAGCTCACAGCTCAACCCAATCCTCTTATTTATCCACCGTACACGTCACACTAATAACTAAAATTTCATAAATTTTAAATATCAAACATTTACAAGTCATAGCTCATCACTGACGTTTATTACAAATGTTAAATATTCTTAATCTTTTTAGGAAGAGGGTAGGGTTGGGGTTGGGTTATAACCCTATTTTCAAGTTGGTCGGGTTGACCCAACAAACAAAGGTAAACCCACAAATTGACCTGAATTTTCGGTTTTGTAAAAAATTAACTCAACCTAAATCGGACAAAAAAAAAAAATCTAACCCAACCCAACTCAAAAGGAGGGGACGAGGGACTAGAGAATCAAGCCATCGAGCCTTTTTTGTGCTGGTTTCCTCGTAGAAGCCATCGGGTTGACCTTACCTAAAATTGCAATTGCACGTCGTTAATCTATGGTTGAAATAATATTTTATGGCTCGAATTCATAATAATTCATTTCGGGTATAATTAATAAATTATTATACAAGTACCAATAATTAATTAATTTGCACAATTATACATTAATTAAAATATTAGTCAATGATTGGTTAATGGTTACCTGTAATTAAACAACTAATGAGTCAGTGTTATGGTTCCCAAGTTTACAAATTGTTAAGGAATTAACTAATAATTAAACCTCTAATTATTGCTTAACTTGATGTTAAGAGCTTTCCCAAAAAATGGGAACATAATCCAAACTCATTTCGAAGAACGAGGGATTGTTACGGAATGAATTACGACCTAACTATATGACCTAATTCTAGCTTGGACATGCTCGGTGAACACCTATGTGCACTATGACACCTATCAACCATGCCTAAGCTCGACCAGACGATTGATCCAAGTGTATAGACACATCAAAGTGTAACGTGCTGACCACACCAGGTGTGGATTGTAAAAAAATGGCAGGAACACATGTCAATTATTACTCTGTCAAAAATATGCCTTACTGTACTCGACACCAACTTGTATTAGTTCTAGCTTACGTTCAGAGTGTACTGGACTGAAAATCAATCGATGCGAGATTCTACTTACACCTTATCTGATTGAAAATAAAAACGACAGATATACGGTAAGATCCCACGTTGGTTGAAGAGGGAAACAAAACATTCCTTATAACGGTGTGGAAACCTCTCTCCAGTAGACACGTTTTAAAATCATGAAGCTGATAGCAATACGTAATGGGCTAAAATGGACTTGAGTTTTTATATAAACGGACCAACGGACCATCGAACAATGAATTGGTAGCCTAATAATACACGTACCCGACCACCCACTTGTGCGAATGAGCTTAAAAGAAGTACAAATAAGTATACGGAATATTTTGGATGAAGTTGAGAGGACATTGGCATTTGACACCAATAATATCAATTCAATTTGCCTTTCAATGGCCACGCTTGTGTTCAAATCATGTTGTCTTTTTAGTACTCTTTCTCTATACTTTAGGTGGCATTTCGAATCTCATCTTTATACCTTTTTCTTTCGGATCGACTCATTCAATTATTCTCCATACACTGTTCTTTGTTCGAAAAAAAACTCGTCACCGTAAATTGGATGAGATTACCTTTCGTTAGGTTATTATTAATACCTTTCATTTGGGGTCGAGAGCTACCATCCTTAGAGGTACCACATTAATAACAACGGTAACGGCTCAAGCCCATCACTGTTAGATATTGTCCTCTTTGTACTTTTACTTTCGGGTTTCCCCTCAAGGTTTTTAACACGCGTCTGCTAGGGAGAGGTTTTCACATCCTTATAAAGAATACTTCGTTCTCCTCCGGAAAAATGTGGGATCTCACAACCCACCCTCTTTAGGGACCAACGTCCTCTCTAGCACTCATTCCCCTTTCCAATCGATATCGTTTCCTTATCCAATCGACGTATGATCTCACAACAATGTTCTAACTTGATACAGGTCTCTACGTCCTACAACTGACCCGTTTTTCAGATGGGTATCGGAACGATGAAAGTTTTTACTAACCAAATTTCAAACCCGATATGAAACGAGAAAATTTACAACCCGAACTAAACTTTCGGGAAAAAAAAAAGCAAGCATATTTGCACAAGGTAAGCAAATCAAAACCCACAAGAAGAATCAAATCCAAAATTTCTCAAAGAAGTAGAAGTAGACATAGATATGATATTCATTGATATCAACATGAACACAAATCAATATCAAACTAGGGGCAAGTAAGCTATTCAAAGGTAGGGTTAGGTATTAGGCAAGCATGCACTAAACTTAAGGCCCTCATTTTTATATGTTCTAGCCTCTCTTTACGGGTCGAGAGCTGCTAACCCTAGAGGTACCACATTAACGACAACTGCAATAGCCCAAGCCCATCGCTAGCAGATATTATTCTCTTCGAGCTTCTCCTGAAGGTTTTTAAAACGCGTTTGTTAGAAAGAGGTTTTCACGCCCTTTTAAAAAATGTTTCGTTCTCCTCCCCACGAACATGGGATCTCACAATCCACTCCCTTCAGGGCCCAGTGTCTTCGATGACACTCGTTCCCCAAAAAGTTCCCTTATAATTCATTTACCTCTCTTTAGGGTCGAGAGCTGTCAACCCTAGAGGTACCACATTAATAACAACTGCAATAGCCCAAACCCGTCGCTAGCAGATATTATTCTTTTTGGGCTTCCCCGGGAGGTATTTAAAACACGTTTGCTAGAAAGAGGTTTCCACACCCTTCTAAGAAATGTTTCGTTCTCCTCTCCAACGAATACGGGAGCTCACAATCCACCCCTTCAGGGCCGAGCGTCTTCACTGACACTCATTCCCCGAAAAGTTCCCTTATAATTCAAACCGTTCAATTCATCTCCTTGTTTGTAGCTCCCTAAAATCAAAGTTCCTTCACTTTTAGGTTGGCATTTGTTTCATATTGACTGCATCATTATCACTTACAAAAAGCATATAAAACATAATATATTTGATATCTTTGCATTAAAAAGTTGAGATTTTGATATTAAATTAGGAAATGGGTTTGTCTTGTTGAACACTAAACCTAGCTACCTAATATCCTTTTGGGTTAGCCATTAAGGCTTTGAGCTGTATGCCATCAGCATCTCTTGCTACCATTTATATCACTGACATGATCTTTGGCTTCTTATTCTACATTGCTGGGTTCTTGTTGATATAGAAATGGACTTTCTTGGTAAACAAGTATCATTTCATTTTATCTCGCTGCTTCACTTCTTTCGTTCACCTCTTTTTCGTGTACGATATACTCGATATGTTAAAAAATCGAGGTTGCGTTTCGTGAGTTTGATTATTTCGAGATATGGGTCGACTCGGTTAACTTAATTCTAGTCAGTTCCAAGTAAACGTGCTAAGTTTTCCAAAAACCATGAATAACTGACGAGTAATTTTGAACTAGAAACAAACTCGAGTATACACGAGAGACCCATGTTGGAAAGTAAGAAAAGGAGAAGGTATGAGCAAGTTCCCGACTCGTGGCATCTTCGAATTACTCGATTTGGTTCTTTCTTAACCTAATTCATAAAGAAAATGGGAAAATCCGTCGTTCTTCCCTATTTTACAACCTAATGAAGATGCACATAAATTTTTTGATCTAACTTAAGCATCGGAAATGGCGTGGCAAGCGTCGAATCAGTGTGTAGTGTTTCACTTTACAAGCACGATTTTCCTCAAAGTAAGGTAAATACTGTAAATTTTTTTTATCTAAATTAAGCATCGGAGCTGGTGTAACAAGTGTCACATTAGTGTGTAGTATTTCACTTTACAAGCGCGTTTTTTCTTCAAAGTAAGGTAAATACGGTAAATTTTCTTATCTAACTTAAGTATCAGAGCTGGTGTGGTAAGCGTCACATCAATGTACTGCAGTATTTCACTTTATAAGCACGGTTTTTCCTCAAAGCAAGGTAAATACAGTAAAATTTATCTAAGTTTAAGATTCAACCGAGCGGAAAGTAAAAATTTAAGATAAAAATCGGCTGTTATTTACGGTTGTTATGAATCGTACTTTCGATTTGTACCATATAATTTATTTTTTTGGCTTTGAAGTACAAAACTACCAACATACACTAGGTATTATATATGCTTTCTCAACAAAAGTACATGATTGTCAATTCTCAAAAAAGGGGAAGCATAGAATAAAGCTATGTGCCATTCCTATCCGCTCACCTACGCACACTTTTAACTCAAAGCTACCTCACGATAATCGAGCTCACTTTAGTATCTCGTACTCACATGACCTGATATTACTGTGACGGTGTAACCATGCGTAATATCAGGTCATGTGAGTATAGCATGATATGAAGAAAACGAAGCATTCTTTGTAAGAGTAAAAAACTTTTTCTAATAGACGCGTTTTAAAATTTTGAAGTTGACGACATTACGTAATGGGCTAAAACGAACAATGTCTACTAGCAATGACCGACTTTAACTGTTACATGATAAGGGATGGAATCAAATAATAGATAGCGATTGATGTTGATTAGGGTAGGGAAATTGAAGCACTAAAATGCTTTTTCATATTCTTCGTACTCTCATTTCATTTTGTGGATCAAACGATCACGAGACTTCGAGATCATTTTCGTTGTTCTTTCATGCTCTAGGTTCTCTCATAATCACACCCACTTGTCTCGATTCAAAAGTTGTCGATTTAGACCTATTCTTTCAAAAAAAAAAAAAAAAAAAAAAAAAATNAATAAATATAAATTTATGAGGACTAGGGGTGTTCAAATAACCCGAGAATTCAACTAATCCAAACTAACAAGCGAGAACCATAAAAGATGGGTCGAATTAGATTTTTTTTTCCGATTGGGTTGAATTTTTGGAAAACTAAAAATCCGGGTCGATTTGGAGGTTGACATTTTTTTTGGTCCGATCAGCTCGACCAATTTGACAATAGGGTAGAACCCAACCCTATCCCACTTTAAGGATTATTACGAAGATTAAAAACATTTGACTTTTGTAATTAATGTTAGTAATGTGTTGTGTCGGGTTAATGTTTGATATTTGAGTTTTGCGAGGTTTTATTTATTAACGTAACATGTACTGTGAATAAGTATGATTTTTTAAAATAATTAAAAAAACCGGACAACCCAACCCAATCCAACTCGAAAATAGAGGATTGAGTTAGTTTTGGGTCTAGTCGGATTAGTTTCGGGTCTAGTCGAGTTGGGTTGTGAACTATATTCGGGTTGCTCGGGTCACCAACCCATAAAGTCTCGTTCCAATAGAAAGTATCAGAACCGCTCATTTTTCTCCTTTCCAAAACCTATCGGATGCCGAAAATATTACTTTATATTATAGTTTGCCAACAAAAGGAATCATAAGAAAATGGATTTAGGTACATACCTTTGTACTATATATTCAATAATGGATACAATAGTAACCCATAATATAAAGTGAAATTACATCATATAATATGGTTCCCTTTTAGAGATTTGGTATAGCTTGTTCATCCAACCATCGAAATGGAATATTATTGAATTCCGTGTATTCAATAAAGTCACACGTCGCTTTTATCTGTATAATTAGCTCGTTAGAGGCTAAGACGACATATTTGAATCTCGACCACATATTTCATTTCACTAAAATAATTTTCATTTTTTTTTTCAATGAACGGTTTGTTAATTGTGTATCAAATAATACCCAGATCGTTACTCGATGAAAGGAACAACAATCTTGCTCCAATCATCAAAACAAATAACTCGAAAACATGATAGCTACACACGAGACTACTTTGATATTTACTTGGGTCTCGAGGATTGTTTGTACTGAGTTACTTACGGAATATTACTGAGTCGCCCAAGAACACTTCGTTAAAGCATAACGAGTGCCTCATTATGGGAATTTGCACTTACGGTTTTTACAGGTTGAGCTAGTAAGAGCCATCTTCAGCACGTACAAGCCCACAATTTCAGAATATTGTTATGTTTAGGCTTTCCCTTTCGGGCTCTATTGAGAGATTTCCACACCCTTATAAAGAAGGTTTCGTTCTCCTGCTCAACTAATGTGGGATTTCAGAGAAACCCTTTAAAGATAAGAATGAGACACTCGTGATCTAAACACCAAGACACGAGCAATTCAACCGTTCTTATCTCAAACCCGATAAGATTCATCTCATAACCACAACAAAAAGACACAAAATCCCAACTTTCCAACATGGTAAAACCACATCACCAACTTTTATTCATCATAAAAACAAAAGATTACAAACAAAGAAACCTCGGCCAATACCCAATTCCAAACCAACCCAAGAACACACATAATATTCAACAAGATCAATGATGAACAAGCCAATGAGCAATGGCCAAAGAAGAAGAACCAGCAGCGGCGGCAACCGTGGCGGCGAGGGCAGCGGGGGCGGCGGCTAAACAGCAAGCGTTTGTCGTTCGGGATCAGAAACACGAGCGTCATAGAATCTAGCAATAAAAGCAGAAGCTTTCCGATCAATCCCAGGCTCAGCCACCCATCTTG
This sequence comes from Cucurbita pepo subsp. pepo, assembly GCF_002806865.2. Lineage (NCBI taxonomy): Eukaryota > Viridiplantae > Streptophyta > Magnoliopsida > Cucurbitales > Cucurbitaceae > Cucurbita > Cucurbita pepo. The sequence goes on along the minus strand of NC_036645.1, from coordinate 826,864 downwards.
TATCTTCATCACTAGGCCACATCCTACGCCTAATCTCACCACTTTCATCCCAATACCCTTCATCTCTTCCACCCTTTGAAAAGCAACAGCTCTTAAAGATGCTGCAAATTGAGAAGCATTTCATGGACTTTGATCTTCCCCCCATAAATAAAACCAAAATTTCTTGTTTGTTCTTCAACAATTTGCCTCCAAGAACACCAAATTCTGCCTTGTTTTGTTGTTTTGATCGGTTTGTAAGCTACAAAATGGCAGAGGAAGTGTTGGAGGCTTTTTCAGTGATCACGATGGGAGAGAATATTGGTTGCATGAGTTTTTATAGTGGAAAGATGAACAGGGTTTGCTTTTGTGACAGCTTGTTAAAGATAAAATTTTTATTTTTTTTTATATATGAAATGACGTGAAATAGGGTTGATTTCAATTATTCCCGGTCGTGTCGGAAATATTTTATTCTCGTTAACTCGTATGATGTCGCCCGACATTAGTAGCGTTGTTGACATCTCTTTGATAGGTCGAGTGGGACGTTTGGTTGTTTTTCCTACATTTTCATCCGCTCGTTTTAGCTGTCACAATGTCTATTAGGGAGTAGTTTTCATACCCTTATAAGGAATGCTTTGTTTCCTTAGGAGCCTAACGTCCTTGCTGGCATAGTATACGATATCTGACTCTGATACTATTTGTAACAGCCGAAGCCCACTGTTAGTGGATATTGTCTGTTTTGACCTGTTACGTATTGTCATCTATCTCATGATTTCAAAACGTGTCTGTTAGGGAGAGAATTTCACACCCTTATAAGGAATCCTTTGTTCCCTTAGGGGCCCAATGTTCTCGCTAGCATACCGTACAATATCTAACTCTGATACTATTTATAACAAAGTCCCAAGTCCACTGTTTGCAGATATTGTCTGTTCTGACCCGTTATGTATCGCCATCTACCTCACGATTTTAAAACGCGTCTGCTAGGGAGAGAATCTCATACCCTTATAAGGGATGCTTTGTTCCCCTAGGGGCCTAACGTCCTTGCTGGCATAGTATACGATATCTGACTCTGATACTATTTGTAATAGCTAAAGCTCACTGTTAGTAGATATTGTCTGTTTTGACCCGTTACGTATTGTCATCTACTTCTAAAACGCATCTATTAAGGAGAGAATTTCACATCCTTATAAGGGATGCTTTGTTCCCTTAGGGGCTTTATGTCCTCGCTGGCATACTGTATAATATCCGACTCTGATACTTTGTAACAGCCCAAGCTCGCTGTTTAGCAAATATTGTCTACTTTGACTCGTTATGTATTGCCATCTACCTCACGGTTTTAAAACGCGCTTATTGGGGAGAGAATTTCACACCCTTATAAGGAATGCTTTGTTCCTTTAGGGGCCCAATGTCCTTGCTGGCATACTGTACAATATCTGACTTTGATACTATTTGTAACAGCCCAAGCCCACGGTTAGTCGATATTGTCCCCTTTGACTCGTTACGTAGTGTCATCTACCCCCTTTGACTCGTTACGTAGTGTCATCTACCTCACGGTTTTAAAACGCGTATGTTAGGGAGAGAATTTCACACCCTTATAAGGAATCATTTGTTCCTTTAGGGCCCAACGTCCTCGCTAACATACGGTACAATATCTGACTCTGATACTATATATAACAGTCCAAGCCCACTGTTAGCAAATATTGTCTACTTTGACCTCTTACTTATTGTCATCTACCTCACGGTTTTAAAGCGCGTCTGTTAAGGAGAGAATTCCACACCCTTATAAGGAATGTTTTGTTCCCCTTTCCAACCGATGTGGGATCTCACACGCTTATTTAGATTAAGTTTGAAGGAACATAATTCTGTCATGTCGACTTTTCGTTCAACGTTCTAAAGTATTTTCTACGTTCCAGGGTTCTTCTAAAACGTGTATTAAAAGTCAAAAGTAATCTTACAACTTTTAAAAATGTTTTCGAAAACAAGTTTTTTTTTGTTTTTTTTTTATTTTTGACCCAAGAAATGGATGGCTAGGATTGAATGATATGACTTGTTAAAATGAAAATGAGAGTAAAAGCTCAAAGATTATTGTCCTCTACTTTTTTGTTTGTTCTTGATTCTTTTGTTTTTTCATACATGATTCTTCCCTAACTTGTTTAAATAATGCCTACCAAAACACCTTCCTTATAATAACCTAATTTTTTTATGAATCTAAAACAAACAACACAAAAAATTATACGTTTTGTTCATCTTTTAGGTTTAATCAATTGCTATATACCTTATGATCATTGATATCAATTTAGCTATGGTAGTGGTACCTCTAAACTCAACATCAAACCCATGATATCTTTTAAACTATTTAGAACCGTAAGAGCCTAAGTTTACTGCTAGCAGATATTGTTTGTTTTGGTTCGTTACATATCGTCGTCATCCTCACGGTTTTAAAATGTGTCTGTTAGGAGATGTTTTCATACCCTTATAAAGAATGTTTCGTTCCCCTCTCCAACCGATGGGGGATCTCACAATCCACTCCTTTGGGAGCAGCATCCTCGTTGACACACCGTCCAGTGTCCGACTATGATACCATTTGTAACAGCCCAAGCCCACTGCTAGCAGATATTGTCTGCTTTAATCTGTTACATATTGTCATTATCCTCACGGTTTTAAAACGCATCTATTAGGGAGAAGTTTCCACACCCTTATAAAGAATGTTTCGTTCCCCTCTCCAACGGATGTGGGATCTCACAATCCACTACCTTTAGGGGTCAACGTCCTTGTTGGCACACTGTTACCATTTGTAACAGTCTAAGCCCACCACTAGCAGATATTGTCCGTTTTGGTTCGTTGCGTATCGTCGTTGTTGGATGATGGAAGTCCCACATCGACTAATTTAGGGAATGATCATGGATTTATAAGTGAGTAATACTAACTCCATTGGTATGAGGCCTTTTGGGGAAGCCCAAAGCAAAGCCATGAGCTCCCCAAAAGCAAAGCCATGAGAGCTTATGCTCAAAGTGGACAATATCATACCATTGTGGAGAGTCGTGTTCGTCTAACAGTCGTTAGTCTCACAATTTTAAAACGCGTTTTTTAGAGAGAGGTTTCCACACCCTTATAAAGTGTCCTCGCTGGCACACCATCCGGTGTCTATGATACCATTTGTAACCGCCCAAACCCACACCATCCGGTGTCTATGATACCATTTGTAACCGCCCAAACCCACCGCTAGCAAATATCCCACGTCGGTTAGAGAGAGAAACAAACCATTCTTATAAGGGTGTGGAAACCTCTCCCTAGTAGACACGTTTTAAAACCTTAAGAGGAAGCGTAGAAGGGAAAGCTCTAAAAAGAACAATATCCGCTAACAGTGGGCTCAAGCTGTTATAAGAACTTTCTTTTCGAAACGAACCCTTTAAGCTCGAAAAGCTAACGGGGAAAAGAAAGGGAGATGAACTTGAAAACCAAGGCAAACAAATGGCAGCTTGCCAACTTTGCCATGACAGGAAAATTTGAAAAAGAAGAACTAAACAAATGAAGGGAATGATACAAAGCTTGATCTTTGTGTTTTCTCATTGGTTTGTGAAGAGAAAAAGGTTCATGAACCTAATGGGTTTGAAATAAATAAGGATAGTTGCCCTCCGAAAGGGCACTTTTTGATCCCTTAAATCTTGAAAGAACCTTTGAAAGAAAGGGAGTGGGGTTGGGTTGAAGGGCAGGGGGAGCTTCTAAGAGGCCTCCCTCCACAGTGCATTCAAGCTGTCTACCTTTTAGGAATCTAAACACAAACACTTTCCCTTTACTTTATTCCAATTATGAATTCATAATTATAATAATCTCTTTCGACCGATCCGTTCGGTGATTTGTGTGTTTTGATCATTAGCGTTTGATTTTAATTTAATATTTCAAAAGCTAGATCTTGTCGATTATGAACATCTCTCAGAGAAATTCGTAATCCGAGCAACCCGAATGGAGTTCACAACCCAATTCAACTTTTTATTTTCGGGTCGGGTTGAGTTGAATTGTTGAATTATTTTTAAAAAAAAGCCTAGTTATCTAGAATACGTATTATATTAATAACATTAGTTACAAACGTCAAATATTCTTAGTCTTTTATAATAATCTTAAAAGTAGGGTAGGTTGGGTTCGATAGTAACCTTATTTTCGGGTTGAGGGATGACTATAAAAGTAGGGTAGGTTGGGTCCGATAGTAACCTTATTTTCGGGTTGAGGAATGACTATAAAAGTAGGGTAGGTTGGGTCCGATAGTAACCTTATTTTCGGGTTGAGGGATGACCAGATCAAAAAATGTTAACCTACCGACTAACTCGAATTTTCCATTTTTCAAAAAATATAACCTAAACCCAACTTTTATGATTTGGGTCGGAAGGTTTGTGCTGGTTCATTTTGAGTCTGAACACTCCTAAAATAATATAATAATTTTTCACTCCGAGAAAAATTAAAATATTATATATATAATTTCTTATTTATTATTATTTTTAAATCTAAGGTAGAATTAACATTCAACTCTCGAGAGTACTAATCAGGGTCGAACAAAGTTTTCGAATAGGTATTTTATATAGAAGAATTACTTCATTTCTCGATAATCGACTAACCGTTCAAGACTATTTAAAATTATTTCGAACTAAAATGTTACTTTTGAAATTTCACCGTTATCAAATATTATCCATTTTGACCTGTTATAAATATCGCCGTCAGTCTCACGATTTTTAAACGAACCGATGTGTGATGTCACAAAACCTAAACCCGAGGAAATGTGTTTTTTTTTTATTTTATTTTTTGTTCTCTTTTTATTAATTTGCATGGATTTTCCAATTAACATGGTGAAATGACAGAAAAACCGGTACACAAAAGGATAAGGCAATTCTCAGGACGAAAAGAAACGAACCAGTAGAGCCTTCGAAGAAGAAGAAGAAGAAGAAGAGAAGAGAAGCAGGACGACAATGTCTTCAGCCATTGCTCCTTTATCGTTCCTCGGAACTTCCATTCTAGGCGTCTCTTATTCACAGAATCTTCGCATTCCTCCTCATCTCAATTTTCCGTCGACCACTTCAAGTTCCGGCCGACATTCTCTCGTTATCGAAGCCAAGGCTACCACCAGACGGGAGGACCGTGCTGCTCGCCATTCTCGTATCAGGAAGAAGGTAATCATCGAGTCCTTATTCCCCTATTTAACAACTTACCGCCTTCCCTCCCCTTCGCGTACTTTGTTATGCTAATTTGGCGTTTCTCTTGTTCCACATTGTTCTGTGCCCTAAAATTTTTCGGAGATTCACCGGAAATGGAGGTAGGTTGGGATTATTCTTGAAATGAGGTATCTAGGTTTCGTTTGTTTTAATTATTCCCGGGAATTACTCGGTGTTTCTCGGTTCTTATTGCAATTGTGTTGTTGTTTTACTTCTTTGTGGATATTGTTTCATTCTAGGTATCTATTTATTGTGAACTTCCAAAGGATTGATTTGATAATTCATGAACTCGTCGTTTATTTTAGAAGTTCTGGTTAGACTAGCTTGGAGGTGTACTTGTATATTAGAATTTTGTCATTGTTCCACTACCTAGGTCCTGGATTTCTGAAGATTGAGGAAAAGAGGGAAAAGAACAATGAGCTTGTTTATTTGTCATTGCAGGGAGTCAAAATTTCAAAATAGAAATATTTTATTGTTCTCAGCATCAAATTATGTTCATGAAAGCTGTAATTGGAATTTGTTTCAAGATACGATCTGCGGAGACTTACAGTGCTTTGGGCCTCAGATGACTTGAAAGTAAATTTACTCATTGGAGAAGCTAAAATTTATAGAAAAATGTAGCTTGTACAAAGAATAGATAGGAAACCAGAGTTTGGAAAGCCTAGAACATGAAAACAAGATAAGAAAGATATCCCGCATACTATTTATTTTTTTAGTTAGGAAACAAGCCTCATATATGGAACCACAATCGATTACAGTCGAAATGTGAGATGGTAACTGATCTCTCAAAGCTGGAGGCTAAAGATGGTACAAGAGTGGATCATTCTACACATAAATGCCTCTATGAGATCCCTCATTGGTTGGAAATGATAACGAAGCATTCCTTATAGGGGTGTGGAAACCTCTCCCTAGCAGAGACACATTTTAAAACCTTGAGGGGAAGCCCAAAAAGGACAATATCTACTAGCGGTGGGCTTGGATTGTTACAAATGGTACCAGAGCCAGATATCGGGCGGTGTACCAACGAGGATGCTAGGCCTCCAAGGGGTTGGATTGTGAGATCCTACAATGGTTGGAGAGGAGAACGAAGCATTCCTTATGAGGGTGTGGAAACCTCTCCCTAGTAGATGTGTTTTAAAATCAAAAACTGCTGGCGATACGTAACGGGCTACAGTGGACGATATCTGTTAATAGTGGGCTTGAGCTTGAGCTGTTACAAAAACACTACACATCCTTGACCCGACACTTGGAAAGGTGACATTTTCAATTTTGGCTATAGGATCTGTCTCGAACTCAAAAACTTTTGGATTACATCTAGACTGGTTAAAGAAAGATCTCGCTTTGTCAAATGGGTATAAATGGCGATCTCACACCCTCTGGGCAATATAAGCCACAGGGTATGGTCAATGAGAAATCTGGGAGATTGACTCCCTTTAGAACAGCACTGAGTTCAAAATTGTTATATTTAGAAGAGCCAATTGATTCCAATTGATTCTTGCTGGTATACAGTAGAACAGTTCACAGTACATTCATCTTCTTGTGCCTCAGGTTGAAGGAACAACAGAGAGGCCAAGGTTGTCTGTGTTCCGCTCCAACAAGCATCTCTATGTCCAGGTTATCGATGACTCCAAGATGCACACGCTTGCTGCAGTTTCAACAATGCAGAAATCAATCTCTGAGGGGTTAGACTACACTTCTGGCCCTACCATTGTGAGTTCACTACAACTAAGAATTAATTCATTTATGTTTAGCTTTCGTCCTTCCCCTTCCAAACCCTTTTTGCATTAGCTTGATGTCTATGTAGATCTTCTTACCTCTTCAAATAAGAGAGCATCTGTAACGGCCTAAGCAGACATTGTCCTCTTTAGAGCACTGAGTTTAGTTATCGTACATAGCCTTGCTTGAACAGATCTGTTCATAAGTTCTACCCCTATGCCCTTGAGCTCTAGTCCGACTTGTCATTCTACGTATGCATGTAGGATTACAAGCTTAGGGATGTGATTAAGTTTAGAAACTAAACAAACAGCAACATAGTTTGCGGTGGCAGCCGACCTTCTGAAGCGAAATCCTTGTTATATGTGGGTAATATGGTTGCAGGAAGTAGCAAAGAAAGTGGGGGAAGCTATAGCAAAATCTTGTCTGGAGAAAGGAATAACAAAAGTTGCATTTGACCGTGGTGGATATCCATACCATGGACGTGTGGAAGCTCTTGCTGATGCAGCTCGTGAACATGGCCTTGTGTTCTGAATATCCCTCTGTGTTTTTCATTGTCTTCTGTATGGTTTGCTGTTAACAGTGCCATCAGATGCCCATATTTTTCTGTTGATTAGACCTGAGTTGTAGCTTGTTTCACTTGAAATTAAGAGGGAAATTATTCATTCATTCCTCATCTTTTTTCAAAAACAAAATTTACATTGAATCTATCATTTGAAAACAAAAGTACAGACGCTTTCATGTCGAAGAAATCGTTATTAGCCTATCTTTTGTGACAGAGATTTGAATATCTGATCTCTCGGTAGATGATATATGTCTTAACTAGTTGAACCATTGACTATTAAAATAGTAATTGATGTTTTATTTGCTATATGTGCTCGGATTTACTATGGTGAACTGTTTGACTCTTAAGAAAGTAATTGATATTTTATCTGCTAAGATATGCTCGGATTCATTGTGTTATGTACTAAGAAGATAGTGTAACGATTAAATACAGTCAACACGAGCTAGCTTAGTCTTAAAGATTTCTGCTCATGAATTGGGAGGTTCAACTTTATTTTTTCGTTAAATTTCTTATTCTAAATTCTAATATATGAATTGACCGTAAAAAATTATCGAAAGATCTGATATAATGGATTAGAAGGTGTTCACATGAAATAATTTTTTTGTCGAGATTGTTCAATTTGAACTTTTATTAACAAAATCTTTAAAACTCAAAACGAACGAACTCGTAATTGATACAGACTTTGAGTTAAGAGATCAGATCTTCGAATGTGTGATATAGTCCTTTGATAAAGAAGGTTAATAAATATCAGGTGACCGGGAAAAACAGAACTGCAAGGGTCTCAGCAATGGCAGGTTCTACTGGTGGTAACGCTTCTTCCAATTCCTCGCCTACTCCTCCTCCACCCAAAATTCTTCTGGCAAAGCCTGGCCTCGTCACCGGTGGAGCAATTTCCTCTAAGATTGGGCGCGGCGCCGGCGCCGATGACGAATCCGCATCAATTCGGTCCCGTCTCCCTTCTCTTGGATCCCTGAATCTTCTCTCCGATTCCTGGGACTTCCACATTGACCGTTTCCTGCCGGTAAACGATTACATACTCCCTCTTTTTTCTTTTCGCGTCTTGTTGCTATTGAAATTAGGAACTGTTCCAGTAAAATGTGTTTATTGATGGAATTTGGTATACTTAAAGTCTTTTTGTTAATTGATGAAATGCTCGAGTGAATCGATCTCTTACACTCCGTTTGAAGTAGAAACAAAATCATCTTAAGTTTTAGAGTTAATCAGCTGCAGAAATGGGCGTTTTATTTTTGGTTAGATGATACTGATAGAGTTGGATCAGTTGGTTTAGAAACATTTTGTCTCTTTACAGTTGAGGAGAATATCATCTCTCTAGGGTTTCACTTGCAGTTTTTAAGGGTTGGGAGGAGATTTGAGAATTGGTGGGCAGTACGATTAACATTTTCTTTACTGTTCCTCTACAGTTTTTGACTGAGAATACGGAGTTCAAAGTGGTGGGAATAATTGGTCCACCGGGAGTTGGTAAGTCGACGATCATGAATGAGATTTATGGCTTCGATGGAAGTTCTCCAGGTGAGATATCTCTGATGCTACGTTCTTAATTTGTTTGTTCTGTTTTTGTTCACTTCTAGATTCAAGTGACCAGCAAATAATGTCTTTGTCTAGTTCAAATTTTTGGCTGCTTGATCCTTGAGTGTGTTTTCCTTTGGCTTTTATTTTTCTGCTTGCTTGCCCCCACTTAGTCTGCTCATCCCCTGTCCAGACTGAGCTCTAGAAAATAACTATCCCTACAAGATCTTAGGTTTTTGTATTGAAGAAGAAAACTCCATCGACTTTGTTCAGAGATTTTCGTCTATGGTTTTCAGCCATTTCGAGTCTTTTGAAAGCTGATTATGGAGGATCTGGATCATGTTGTTTGAAGATGCCATTTTGCATTTAAGATGTTGGATATTTTTGGAATACTTTTGGGATATTTTGGAGTTAGATTGAAGCGCTTACCATGTAAGTTGGTGTTTTCATTAAACAAGACTCCTACAAATGTAGTGTTCATCCTATTATTTTATTTATGGATTTTGCAAGTTTTTCTATTGTTTGTCCTCAATCTTTTAATCAAGAATCTTGTGAAGGCTACAACTTTATATGCTTTAAAGGCTAAGTATTACTGCAACATCTGTTTCTTGTCATGGACAAAATCTTCGTCATTCCTCATCAGTACTTTCCATTCATAGTTTCATCCTTCTGTACATGTTTCAGGTATGCTACCACCATTTCCAATTCTATCTGAAGACGTTAGAGCCATGGCTAGGCATTGCACGTTGGGCATTGAGCCACGAATTTCTTCAGAGAGGATCATTCTTCTGGATACTCAGGTGTTTTCCTAGTGAATATATAATTCGCCATTTTATGTTTTAGGATAACTGGATCAGGTATTTGGATAGATAAATACATTATTTCTCACTTGATTTTTAAGTTTTCGAACTTTTCAAAGAGAATACTATGATCTATATAGTCACAATTATATCCTATCAGCCTAGAATGATTTTTGCATTTTCAATTTCCTTGACAAAGATTTGAAATGAAGCTAATTCCAAAACAAAAAGTGGGTGATTGATGCACTTTTAGAAGTGAGATTCTCTTTTTTTCTGTAAGAGTCGTTCCAAGCTGCGGAGATTGGATTATGGTCCGAGATTAGTCCTTGCATGCATAGTGACATAACACAAACATACTTTCAAGCAAGTAACGGATGCTTGTGCTGGTTTTTTTTTTTTTTTTTTTTTTTTTTTTTTTTTTTTTTGGGGGGGGGGGGGGCTAAATTGTAGAAAATACCCCTATACTTTGAGTTTTGTTTCAATAATACCCCTAAACTTTAAAATGTTCCAAAAATACCCCTAGTCTTTCAAAACATATTCTAGTAATAGTATTTTTTAAAGGTCTTAGGTATTATTGAAACAAAATTTCAACGTTTTCTATCCAAAACTTAACTTCAAGGGTTTTTGTGAATGTTTTTTTATAGGCCGGGGATAATGTTAACTTTTGAAAACCAAGTTGTATTATTGAAACAAAATTGTAACACTTTTGTTAACGTTGATGAAAGCTAGTTTTCTCATAAAAGAGGGGGAAAGCAGAAATCCTCTTTGATGGATACTCGTTTTGTCTCGCTAGTTTGAATAACAAAAAAAAAAAAAAAAAAAAAAAAAAAAAAAAAAAANAAAACTAAACTGAAGTGACTGAAGTGAAGGAACAATATTCTTTTATAGGTTTGACTTTTTATTTCTGTTTCTTGAGTGACCGGCTAATGGTGATGATGCATAAATCTTCTGAATTCTTGTGATGTGAGATTTGTATAGTCTTATATTTTCATTTGTTACTTAAAGTTTTGCATGATAATTTGATAATTGCAGCCTGTGTTCAGTCCTTCTGTTTTAGCTGAAATTATGAGACCAGATGGTTCATCCACCATCTCAGTTATTAGTGGCGAATCTCTATCTGCTGAATTGGCTCATGAACTTATGAGTATTCAGGTAACACTAAAGAGAGCCTTCTTTTGTCTGTGTTTTGGAGGGGTTGGGGGAATGGGTAGCAGTCTGAAGAGCTTTAGAGTTTGACCACATGATTACACTAACAATGCTATTATGGTGTGGAATTATTTATCCATTGTAGTTATGATCTTACAAATTTCTTCCCGTTACTCTGCAAGGATTCCTTTAGCTGGGCATTCTTCTAGCGTCCATTTGCAATATTGTCCTTGTGATATCGGAGGGAGCTCACGATCTAAATATGTGGCGTTTGATGTTAACTGTAAGTAGTAGGAACCTTTATCTTGATCATCTGTTCTTAACCATGTCATGTCATGAAGCTCGTTTTTGTCGTTGCTCTATCATAACACTTATTTCTTTTTTGCAGGTTGACTTGCTTAAACATGGCTTGCCCGATCCATCTTCTTCTGTTTTCTCTCATACACAAAATTCTAATGTAGGATCCGAGAAGGAACACAAAGATAAAGTTTCTGCAAGTGAAGAATATATGGCTACTCCAATCTTTGTTCATGCAAAGTGAGTGAAAACCTTCTAAGATTTTTTTACATCTTTTCAACAAGGTCGCCTCTAAACTTAGAAACCATTAACAATAACAAGGAAGAACATCCTTCAAGGCACAAGCTAGTAGGCGAGGCAGCATAGACTCTATTTCACATCCATACCCCACGAAACCATGAAATCTGCTGTTTAAAAAATCTTGATCTCCTAAACCTTACCCCTAAATCCTCTTAGTCATCTCCAGCCTCAAAATCTGAAATAGTATGTAAAGAATCTCGTTATTTAAAGAGTTTAATTGTAACAGCCCAAACCCACCGCTAGTAGATATTATCCTCTTTGGGCTTTTCGTTTTGGGCTTCCCCTCAAGGTTTTTAAAACTCATGTGCTAGGGAGAGGTTTCCACACTTTTATAAAGAATGTTTCGTTCTCCTCCCAACTGATGTGGGATCTCACAATCCACCCCCCTTCAGGGCCCAACGTCCTTGCTGGCACTCATTCCATTCTCCAATCGATATGGGACCCCCAATCCACCCCCTTTGGGGCCCAGCGTCCTTGTTGGCACACTACCTCGTGTCCATCCCCCCCCCCCCCCCCCCCCC
>NC_036645.1:654303-814621 GCF_002806865.2 Cucurbita pepo subsp. pepo | reverse complement strand
CCCCCCCCCCCCCCTCCTTCGTGGCTTAGTTTCCTCGTTGACACATCGGCTGGTGTCTAGCTCTGATACCATTTCTAACCGCCCAAGCCCACTGCTAGTAGATATTGTTCTCTTTAGGCTTCCCCTCAAGGTTTTTAAAACGTGTTTGCTAGGGGGAGGTTTTTGCACTTTTATAAAGAATGTTTCGTTCTCCTCCCCAACCGATCTGGGATCTCACATTGATAAACCATAAATTATCAGGAGATATAGTTTTAGAGTAACAGAAGAATTAGCTAAGAAGTTAGAAATAAAATCTGCAAAGAAATGCACACCTTCCGAACCCAAAATTTCCAATCCCTATTAGAACAATTCTTAAACCTTTAACATTTTGCTCAAGGAATATGGTAATAACTGATTGGTACTCTGTTTCTTTTTTTAAATCATGAGCAGAGTGGAGGATCCAGATCTTGTTCCACACAACATCTTGCAACTAAAGAGAGCATTTGCACAATGTTTTAAAACCGCCTCATTTATGGGAGACAAGGTCAAAAGTGACAAGGTCCAAAGTGAGCAACTACTTTCCTCTGTGGTTCCAGATACCAGAAATTTAGATGTCGATGGTGAAGATCGAAGGTTGCTTTTCATCCCAAATCGAAACAAGGATGACTCGACAAGAGGCCAATATGAAAGTTTTAACTTAGCTTTGTGGAAGCTGAGGGATCAGGTACTTGGTTCACTTTTACCTTTTTTTTTTTTTTCATCTACCCTTTATATATATGGTTTAAATCTCTGAGTTTTTATAATTAACTCACTGAGCATCACTTGTGAAGGCATTGTACCTTCGACAAAAAGGTCGGAGGTTCAAATCCTTACCCCTACTTGTTGAACTCAAAAAACTTTTGTACTTCGTTTATTCGAGTTCCTAAACTTTCAAACATTCCAATTTAATCTTTTTACTTTGTCTTAAAAATCTATTTTAATCATTGCTATGTGGACACATGTTCGATGAAAAGTATCTCATAGTTTTCTAACTAATTAATCTCCTTTACCTTCAGGTTCTATCCATGAATGGCACGTCGTTTTCGAGGACTGTTTCAGAACGTGATTGGTTAAAAAACTCAGTGAAGATATGGGAATTGGTGAAGAGCTCTCCCATTGTAATGGAGTATGCTAGAACGCTTCAATCTTCAGGTATGTTCAGGAGATAGTTGGATGATATGGTTCTGTTCTGTTTGTAAAGGAAGAACAAAAGCATGGTTAGTTGCATAGCCTTTAGTATTAGGCTTCATCACTAATTCTCCATTCTACTGAGCTGATCTCTGCTGTTTCACTTCAGCCATCATACATGGTATAGATTTTTCTTTTTTTTTGTTACGACAGATCGATTCGTTTGGTGATATTTTCAACCGTCCCATTTATAAATGTATGGAAGATTATCCGATCATATTATTCATTCTAGAACGTGGGAACGATGTCAATAGAATGAACTTCACCATCAACGGCAAGTACCCATAAATGTAGTTCTTTAGGGTCTGGTTGGTATGCAATCTTGATTCTATATTATGTTTTCATACATCTACTGAGCCAAAGAGATTCGTTGGTTATCTGTTTTTAAACATTGTTTTTGACTTCATCGAAATTAGCCTGCTTGCGCCTTGGTTGGAGGGTATTTGCAACAACGTTGAGACGCTCTCGATAGCGTCTTAGCGCCACAACACAGTCTCTTAGGGGCCCCGAAGGTTGGCTCCACAACGCTCAACACAATGTTACAACCGTAGTGTATGAATGGAAGCAATATGAGTAGCTGCCAAAAAATATTCTTATGATGTGCAAATAGTAGAGGTTTACCATCAAGTTAGCCACCTTGCTATAACCAAGAAAATTTGGTTCAAAGATTAAAACCGTAAGTTGTTTAAAAGTTGGGTAATAATAATAACAATAAATTGGAGCTGTTTGGAGAGTTTTGAGGTTTGCTCATGATTTCAATTGGAGCCGTAATCTTAGCTTCAAGCATTTAGTCATGGGCTTCTCATTCAATGCAATCTACATCTTTATCTTTTTTAGAACATTTTCTTGCAAAGCTACGAACATTTGCAGCGCAATAGCCATTAAAACGAGCCAATATGATTTTACAATAGAAGTAGAGGCATTCAAAACTAAATAAAATAAAAAGTAAAAAAAAAAAAAAAAAGAAAAAAAAGAAGAAACGTTCTGTCACCTATTTTACTCTACCATAGCATCGCCTGATGCTGTAGAACCTGAACTGGAAGAAGATTTTCCTTTGTTCTTCTTGCCTTCACATTCAAAAAAGATGAAAAATTAATAGGGGATTAGTACANAAAAAAAAAAAAAAAAAGAAGAAAAAGAAGAAACGTTCTGTCACCTATTTTACTCTACCATAGCATCGCCTGATGCTGTAGAACCTGAACTGGAAGAAGATTTTCCTTTGTTCTTCTTGCCTTCACATTCAAAAAAGATGAAAAATTAATAGGGGATTAGTACAAAATATGGAGAAGAAACAATAAATAGTCAGCACTTGCCTTTGCTGCTCCTTAATTGCCTAAGCCGGACACTCTTCTTCACATGGAATTTGGTCGATGTTCGATTGGTGTTTTTAAGTTCTATATCAGTGCAGAAACAAAAGAAAATTATCATTTAGAGTGAAATAAAGCAGGCACAAGTGAAAACTAGTTCAATCAATTCATGAGCCATACACCAAATTGGTGTTCTGATTCTTTTTCATTTTTTTCATACGGCAGGTTTTCTCGAAAATGAGAAAAATGGATAAAAGGGGGGGCTGGAGAATGCGAGTATTATTCGAGCACAAAACATAACAGTACCAATTGTCTATTCTGTTGCTTTCTTCCCCAGATGAATGGGATCCAGCCAAAAATGTTAATATTGTGAATCACCCAAATGATTCTCAATTATTTTTCACAAGAAACACAAGCAATTTGTAACAAGTGGGAAATATGCCATAAGTGGGTTCAAAATGTGAAAGGTGCAAAGAAGCTATTGAATCCAAAGATACTATGCACAAAACACGTGCATACACATATAGATACCCCAAGGACTACTGGAAGAACAAGACATTGCACGATAGAATCACATTTTACAAGTTTTAGCTCTAAAGTTAGTATGAGAGGTGAAGAAACGTCCTGTAAAGATGAGAAGCATAGTCCAAAATGGGGAAGGAGATTCCCTATTGTCATAGCTCTCCCATCCAATATGAAGGACCTTCCCATCCAATATTCTCTGGCTTTAATTTATTTGAGCTCTAGTTCGGAATCTTTGGCTAGAAACAAGTATAACAGAACATTTCACAGCATTGAGAAGACTTTTAACACTTTTCTTGATTAACTTGTCTTTTGCACCTCACACGTGTAAATTATACATCCAATTCACCAAGTTTAGTTTGAATGATCCATATGCCAATTGAAAGAATTCTTAGCAATCTTCCATGGCTCAGGCTTCGCTTCAATCCTTTTACTTTATTAACAAAAATCACAGTGCCTATACTTCTATCTTATTATACTTCTATCTTATTACTGTAAACTCTATTTGTTTGTGCCCCTTAACCCTATCACAAACATGATTGTCATTAACAGACCGGCCTACGCTTGCACTAACACAATTTCTAAAGTAGCTTCATGGTGAAAACTAACTTAATGCTCAAAAACGAAAATATTTTCGAAATAGTTCTCCTAGAGCCCTTCAACAAGTTGAAATTAGATGGAAAAACCACAGGAAGTTGACAATTGAAGGAACAGTTCAAATACGAAAATAGCAATAGCATATGAAAGAATTACCTTCAGCAACAGCCATTTCAACATCTTCCATGTTCGTCAGCCCCATCTGTAAAGCTTCCTTCTCTTCCTGCAATTAGCAAGAATCGAACAAAAAGAGAACAATCAATCCGCATCACAGATACTTTCAATTGAAATACATAGCACAAAACAAACGCAGGCACATAGAATCCATACTCTGCGTTTTTTCTTCATCAACTTCCGCTTACGCTTACTGGAAACATAAGTAGGCTGTTGCTTGATCTTTAGCTTCTTCGTCAAGGGATCACCATGGGCGTCCCTCTTCGTCTGAGCTTTATGAGCTCGTCTCTGCTTCTGAACCACATTGAACTTCGCCATTGTCTTCAACTTCCGGATTCGTTTCACCACTGAAACCCTAAATTTGAGGTATTTATCCCAAATTAGGGTTTTTATTTTCTACGAACTGCTTACCTTAAATTTTTAATTTCATTTTTATTAAAATTTTCACTAATTCTTTTATTAATTTTAATTATATTACGTATAACCCAAAAACTCGACCAACCTGAACTACCCAACTCAAACTATACAGGCTGGGTTCGGTTAGACTTTTTTCCGTCTGGGTCTGGTTGAACTTTTTGTTCAGGTTACAAATTGACATTTTTTTTGTCGGGTCAACCTGACTAACCCGAAAATAGTTTTACAATTCATCTCAACCCTCGAAAATACAGTTACAATTCAATTAAGAATATTTGACATTTGTAGCTGTGTTCGTGATGCGTTGTAACTCATAAATGTTTAATATTTTAATTTTATGAAATTTGGTTATTAATGTAATCTGTATTACAAATATTTTTTTAATAATTAAAAAAAAATAACCCGACAACTCAATAATATATATATATATATATATATATTATTTATTATTATTATTATTTTTTAAGTATTAGCTAATTTTTATTTTTATTTTGCCTTTATTATTATTATTATTATTTTGTCTATTTGTACAAATGGTTGGTGTTTATTTACCAATTGTGCCATTATACTTTTGAAGTACGGTGTACGGTCCATCTTTTAACATCACACATTAATTATTTAATTAAAACAATTTTGAAAAAAATGTGGTTACGTGTTATGACTTCTAACTATTATTCCATTTTAATTTTCACATTGACATAAACTTCCAAGTCTAGGGTTCGAGCATGATAGCTACTTAATTTTTTAATTATTACTTTATTTTATATCAAAATCTATAACATTCTATATTAAATCCCTCAACTTGTTAAACGTCTCCCGATACCCCGTTCTTCAACTCGTTTCAGTTTAACCCTTCAAATAAAATAGCGTTTTTGGGTAACAAATAAAACGACAATCATAGTTGAGCTATTTTATGGGCATAATAATTGTGTATATGGTTTGATTATGAGCTCACGACTGCTCGTATAGTGGTGTGACATGCTAAGTAGGAATCAGATTATTGGTTTAAGGAGATCACGGGAAACCCATATATAACATGGTTATGGTCCCCTATATAGTGTACTGATTTAGTCTAAGTTGAGTAGTCGAGGAAGACTGTAAGCCACGTAAATTCACTGTTGCTTATAAATCCAAGTATTTCTAATCTACTAACATCGTAGTCTTGCAAGTGCTTGATCCATTCAAAACTGTGATGTCCCACATTGGTTGGGGAGAAGAACAAACCACCATTTACAAATGGTATCAGAGCTAGACACCGGACGATGTGTCAGCCTTCTCGCTGTTCCCCGAAGGGGGGTAGACACGAGGCGGTGTGCCAGTACGGACGCTGGGCCCCAAAGGGGGGTGGGTGGATTTGGGGGCGGTCCCACATCGATTGGAGGAAGGAAAGAGTGCCAGCGAAGGGGGATGGATTGTGATAACATTTCTTATAAGGGTGTGAAAGAAAAAATCTCCCTAACAGGCACGTTTTAAAATCATGAGGCTAACGACGATACATAATGAGCCAAAACGGATAATATTTGCTAGTGGTGGACTTGGGCTGTTAAATAACCATGAGGCTGACGACGATACATAATGAGCCAAAATGGATAATATCTGCTAACGGTGGACTTGGGCTGTTAAATAACCATGAGGCTGACGACGATACATAATGAGCCAAAACGGATAATATCTGCTAGCAGTGGACTTGAGCTATTAAATAACCATGAGGTTGACGACGGCCAAAACGGATAATATCTGCTAGCAGTGGACTTGGGCTATTAAATAACCATGAGGTTGACGACGA
This sequence comes from Cucurbita pepo subsp. pepo, assembly GCF_002806865.2. Lineage (NCBI taxonomy): Eukaryota > Viridiplantae > Streptophyta > Magnoliopsida > Cucurbitales > Cucurbitaceae > Cucurbita > Cucurbita pepo. The sequence continues at coordinate 808,615 of NC_036645.1, read as the reverse complement.
TACATAATGAGCCACTATTAAATAACCATGAGGTTGACGACGGCCAAAACGGATAATATCTGCTAGCAGTGGACTTGGGCTATTAAATAACCATGAGGCTGACGACGATACATAATGAGCCACTATTAAATAACCATGAGGTTGACGACGGCCAAAACGGATAATATCTGCTAGCAGTGGACTTGGGCTATTAAATAACCATGAGGCTGACGACGATACATAATGAGCCACTATTAAATAACCATGAGGTTGACGACGGCCAAAACGGATAATATCTGCTAGCAGTGGACTTGGGCTATTAAATAACCATGAGGCTGACGACGATACATAATGAGCCAAAACGGATAATATCTGCTAGCGGTGGACTTGGGCTATTACATTTAATGACTTCCCAGAGATGATTAGCCCGAAAGATATTTTCAGGATACAAATATTCTCTTAAATAAAATAAATATTTAAAAATATGATTCGAAGGAGTGATGACGAGCGGTGGACTTGGGCTGTTAAATAACCATGAGACTGACGACGATACATAATGAGCCAAAACGGATAATATCTGCTAGCGGTGGACTTGGGCTATTACATTTAATGACTTCCCAGAGATGATTAGCCCGAAAGATATTTTCAGGATACAAATATTCTCTTAAATAAAATAAATATTTAAAAATATGATTCGAAGGAGTGATGACGAGCGGTGGACTTGGGCTGTTAAATAACCATGAGACTGACGACGATACATAATGAGCCAAAACGGATAATATCTGCTAGCGGTGGACTTGGGCTATTACATTTAATGACTTCCCAGAGCTAATTAACATAAAATTATTGCAAAATGGAAAGGTCGGCCCGAAAGATATTTTCAGGATACAAATATTCTCTTAAATAAAATAAATATTTAAAAATATGATTCGAAGGAGTGATGACGTGTCCACTTGAGCAATTTCTTTGAAACAACTAACCCGGTTGAAAATTGAAACGGTCGAATTATTGGACTTTTTTTTTTCTTCTGATTCCTTAGTCTATTTTATATTTAAAAAAAAAAAAACCTTATCAGATATTGATTGCATCAAAGTCAACATACTTTATAATATATAATATAAAAGTATGCATAGAATATTAAAAGCGTTACACATATAATATGAAAGTATGCATAAAATAGTAAAAGCGTTATTCATGTTCAAGCAAGTTTCAAAAATATAGTTGTGACTATTACAGACGAACGAGATCAGGTAATGTCCTGGCTCTCTGCTCGTATTTGTGAATTCAAAGGTACAAGAAGAGGGACACTATTTTTCCTCTCGGATTGTAGTAGAAAATGTGTGAGATCCTCAGTTGGAGAGACAAACGAAACAGTTTTTATAAGGGTGTATAAATCTCTCCCTATCAGACCCGTTTTTAAAGGAAGCCCAAAAGAGAAATGATATGATAAGGAATCACTACAAGGGGAGTAAGATTCGGATTACCTTGTTGATCGAATATCTCAAGCCAAGAACACTTTGTTTGAGATTCGAATCACTCCAGAAGCAAAATCGATCATGTCTAGCTTCAATGATTCTTGTTGATCAAATATCTCAAACACTTGTTTGAGATTCGAATCACTCCACAAGCAAGATTGATCATGTCGAGCTTGAATGATTCTACATGCAATCTAAACTACATAGAATTGCAAAGAAACTTAGCCATTGGCTAAAGAAAAGCACAAATGCTTCTTTCTATATTTTCCAAGTCTACCTTACAAATACAACATACATGGCTTTATATAGCCTCAAAAATGAAACTACTAAAGGTATTCCAAGAGTTGTAACATTCCTACTTTATGGCCATAATTAGCCATTATGTAAATGTAACCGAAATTAAATAACAAGTCTTAAAATACAATAACTCTAAATTACTCTAAATTGTAACCCACCCAAAATTTACAACAATCAAACTTCATTCTTCTTCAATGTAGCATGAATTGAAACATCTTTTTGATAATTTTGACAACCTTTTCTTCACATCTTCATTGAAGTATATTGTATGATTGATGTCTCTTGGTTCATATCAAGAAAGCTCAAAGAAGACAGTATCTGCTCGCGGTGGGCTTGAGCTGTTACAAAATGTTATTTGGGCAGTAGTGGATCGAGGTATTGGTTTCAAATATATGGGGTCGGGTAATTTCTCAGTTCTCCGCCCATACGTGTAGATTCAAAGGTATAAGAAATGGGACGTCATTTTGCCCTTTGAACTACAGCCTGAAGTGCTATTTGAGTAGTAGTGGATCAAGGTATGCAATGAGTAGAAGTCATGATAAAGAGTCCTAGTCTCGGAAAGAGCTATTCGTATAAGCGGTATACTTTTAAGTTTCGTATGGGAGGTAACCCTATGCCACGTAATGACGGTAGGCACCTAAAAAATTGACGGGTGTAAAAATAGAGATTATATTCTTAATTTTTTAATTTTAAGTTATTGTATTAAAAGAAATTATATAAAAGGAAATTGTAGGAAATAAAGGCCTAAAAGAATAAAAATAATATAAATGGTATCCACGTTCACGTTTCCAAATCATAAAAACTCCCACAAAATCCCTCCATATCCCCACAACCATTCCTCAAGGACTGTTCCTTCTCTCTCTCGCTAATGGCGTGCTGCTGAAATTCAAATCCCCTCGCCGTCCACCATCCTCCTCTTTTGACCTCACACTAATCGCTTTCTAATCTCCACTTTTCTCGGAGAAATTTCATCCTGATTTCTCAACTCTGTATATATATCAATCTCTACTTGTTTCTTGTTGTTTAATCGATTTTGTACTTGTTCTTCTTTTGATTAGATGCTGTAATAATCTCTATATGTTGCTGATTCTTAATCGACTGATTAGATTGTACCTGTGATTTTGATTTTCCCTCTTTTTCTGAGATTTTCGGATGAATCTTTACTTCTGGAGCAATTTTGACGAATATGTCGAACATTCCGACTTCGCTTTCTGAAATCTGCCTCAGTTTCTTTCGTCTTACCATGTCCACCGCCGATCCTTGGCCATTTTCCTAATCTCCACCACTTTTAATCGATTTTAGGTTGTTTTTCCGTTTTTTTTTCTCTGATTTCCTCCTTTTTTTTCGCCGCGATGAGACGAATCAGAGGATTCAAACTCGGCAAGCACATCCGGCGGATTTCGAACTGGTTTCTCCGGAGACGACGGCGGAGTCGGACTGGATACTCACTGTTGAGATCCGGACGGTCTGTTAAGCCGATTTCCAGCCTGTTAAGCTGGGGAAGGCGATTGGCGAACGGAGCGAAATCTATCTGTTTAAGTAGGAGGAGATTGAGTTACGTACCGTTAGATCGCGATTCGGAGGAGAAATCCGCGGCGGTTCCGAAAGGTCACTTGGCCGTCTACGTCGGCCAGAACGACGGCGATTTTCATCGAGTTCTAGTGCCAGTGATCTACTTCAATCATCCTCTGTTTGGCGAGCTTCTGAGAGAGGCGGAAAAGGAGTACGGATTTCATCATCAAGGCGGAATCACCATTCCTTGTCCGTACTCCGAGTTCGAGAATGTTCAGTCGAAAATTAAGTCCGGTTCCAGTTGCCGGGAACCGCCATGGAAGAAGCTAGGTTGTTATGGACGTTAATTTACTCCGCCGACGACGACGGTGAAGATTCCAAATTCTCGAGGATAGTGACGCTTAGACTTTACCATAATTTATTAGGTAGAATTTTAATTTTTCCTAATTTTTTTTTTCCTTTAATAAATTGTGGTGGAGTTTATTCCTTGGGCTATTTCTGTACAAACAATTACATTTAGGTAAATTTACATTTTAGTCCCTAAAATAATACCTTTTAGCAATTTAGTCCTTACAAGGTAACTATGTACAATTTAGTCCTTTCCACCCTAATTTTTACTTTACACTAAGTTAACAAAAAAATCGAAAAATAATAAAATTTTGAACAGAAAATGACTTATACAAAAATATAGGGACTAAAATGTAATTTTGTTTAGGTTTTAAATGGAAATTAGGTTGTTACTCACGAAATAAAAATATAAAATTAGGGAAATAAAATATGTGTTTTTTCAAAAACAAATATACGGTCATCTGAAATTGAATATTAGAATTTAAATAATATAAATGAAGGCTAAAAATATATTAAATGACAATAAATAAAAAGTATTAAATAAAATATTATATAAATCAATAATAAAATAAAATGGACGTGGTTGCCCTTTCACACCCGTTTTTTCCCGTATTAAATTAAATTAAATTAATTAATAAATAGTGATAGCCAACTAACAAAACTCAATTAATTTAAAATTACATTAACTTCAAATCTTTCTTTTATTTTATTTTAGACTAAATAAACAAATATATTTGAAAATATACATAAAAAAATCCAAATGAAAATATAAGTATTCATGTGGGGCAAATGGGTAATTTTATTTTTCAAAATATCTATAAGTATATTACAAAATTTAAGATTTAAAACAATTCGACGTTGTATTCTATGTGGTGATACACAATTTGGTATGTTATCTGTCTGGTCCTTGTTTAATAGGTTAATTTTTAATAAGTCCTCAAATTTTTTTAACTTATCTAATAGGACCCGTTAGATGACCTACCAAAAATCAAAAGTTTAAGATTCTATTAGATGTAAAATTTATTTATTTTTTTAAAAAGAATTGAATACATCAAAAATTTATTAAACACAAAAATTTATAGACTATTTGCCAAATGCTTATTTTTTCCATTAAAATAAAATTTTCTTATAATAGAAAAATTAATAAAAAGGAAAAAAGAAGATAATTTGGAATTCTTTATGTTTATAACCATAAAAGTCATGATCAAATTTATAGTGGAAAATCTAGAAAATCACTATTAATACATTTTGATTGGTTGAGTACTTAGTGGTGTGGTTGTTATATTCATATTGGTATTGGCCACACATTTCAAATTGGTCCCTATACTCTTCTTGTCCTCATAAAATATGCCCCTAACTTTAATTTATTTACACTTATAACCACATTTAATTTCAACCAATTTCCAATTTTTCCTTATTAATGAAAATTTTAATATATATATATATATATTTTTTTTTACCAAAAATAACAAAAAGAATTATTCTAAAAAATCTCTACAATGAAATCCATAATTTTGTACCATTGGATATCTAGAAGTAATAAGAATATCTCGTTAAATAGGTGTTCGGGTTCTCGTTCAATCTTGCAATTATTAAAGCTACAAACAAATTTTATGATATAAATCGATGGTTCTTAAGGACAACCTAAACAAATTACTGAGTCTTGGCACGAACTAGATATTCGTACACGGAATTAATTGTACATGTAAGGCTTAGATTAGCGGAATAATAAAATATTATAGCTTTGCTTGAAAACTAAGACAAAAATTACCGTAAACGATTAATATCATGTTTAAAAAATATTCATGAAATTTTATAACTAGCAAAAAGTTTATTACTGTTAATGTATGGATGCAATCGGTCTATCTATTTACCATAGATCATCTACAAGTTTGTAATTTGTATTTTATTTTATTATTATTATTATTATTTTTTTTTTTGTAAAAGTTTAACTTTAAAAGTTACAGTCCGTTTTAGGGATTGGCGACTTACCCATTCAATGACTTTGGCACTGGACGTTACAAAAATGGGGTACTATCGAATCGGGTGAATTCAATAATAGACGCTTGTTGGCATTCCAGCCTTCCTTCTCCTTTCAGGGCCACCCGAAAGAGAATCCAATGTTTCTTGGTCGTGAATATCTGAATAGGACGAACCGCCCTGTGGTTTGCTTTGAAACAAAACAATTAGAATTAGACTCGTTGAACGGGAATGTGAGGCATTTTTTTGAAACATTTTCAAAAGTTGAAGAGTATTTTTGAAATAAATATTAATTGTTTGATTTAAATATATTTTTTTAATTTTTTATTGAAACTTTTAAAAGTAAGATATTTTTATTAATTAAAAAAGAAAAATTGGTTGAAGCTTTTCCAATTTGCGATTTATTTATTTATTATTATTATTATTTTTTAATAAGTAAAAGAATCCATTGTTAATGATTGCAAGATTTTGTGATGGAAGTGGAGAAAATGATAAAAAGCCACTAAAAAGTTAGGGTTCTTTATACCTACGAATCAAATCGAGATTTAGTATCGGTTGGTTTCGATATGATCGTGTTATTAACTCTTCGACTCTAAGAGTGAAGACTATCTCTACAGACTAACATAAGTTCTACCGATACGTCTTGTCCTCATTCACCGACATCTTAGGAAAATTCTCAGAATGCCATCCAATATAGAATTGGGTCGAGCAAAATATTCTTCACCATAAAGTTCTTATGACTGAGCCACCGGAAAATAAGGTACAACTTGTTGGTATAAATAACTTCTTAATATTGTTAGTGCACGATCACATGTTTAAATTGTCGTGTTTTGAGTATTGTGATGCTCTCAAGGGTGTCGAGATGGTTTGCTCAAACTACTCGAAATCTACAAAATAACAAAATATGATCGAGGAAGCACGTGTTTAAATCATAAGAAGGCTTAAATATGGTACATTTTGTATGTTATTTGTTGTTGTCGTTTCTGCAGTTATAGTTATACTGGAGCCGTCGCCGTCGCTTGAGCGAGTGAGTTTGGAGGTGAATTTTCTAGCGTAACGAAGAGTTTGCTGCCATCGCCGGTTGCTACACTGGCGGTCCACGGCGGAAGAGAACTTTCGTTTCTGAGTTTGAGTAAAATGGTTCGAGTTGGGAAATTGATGCTCACCATTTACGGAGCTCGAGTCCAACTTTCAAACACTTGGAGACCATTCACAAGGATGCGGGGAGGGGTTTGAGGTCTATAGGGTCCGAAAAACTAGGGTTTTCATCAAAGGGTTGAAGGAAGTTGAGCAAACGTAAAGGATGAATCACAAGCAGGGCAGTCAGGGAATAATGTTCGGGATTGAGATATTTTTGTAAAAATCATCCGACCGGAGCATGTGAACTCAAGTGGGGGATCAATCTCGAACTTTCCATAAAGAGCGTGGCCTTACCGCAAATGGGTTATGGTCAAATTCAACGCAAATTTTATATAAAAACTGAATGGAGTTCAAGCCAGATTGGTGAAGAGAGGGCCCCGAGTAGAAGAAGATTTCACCAACAAACTCACTCACCTGCTCGATCAGTTTTTTTTATTCTCGATATGTTAATTGAAATTTTAGATTAGTTGAATTGATGACGTGAATAATCGCACGTTCGATTTTGTTGTTGGATTTTTTTATTTTTTTTTAATTATTTAAAAAAAATCATATTTTCGTTACATAAAACTCAAATATCAAAGATTCATACGTCACAGTGTATTACTAACATCTCTTATAAAGTTAAATATTCTTAATTTTCGTAACAATTTTTAGGATTGGATTAGACGGCGAACCTTATTAAGATAAAACTCCCGACTAAAACTATTTTCTTTTTAATTTTTAAAAAATTCATCCTAATCTAAACCGAAATTTTTTTAATCCAACCCGACCCTTACCATTTGAATTAGTTAGTTAGCCAGGTTGCTCGAGACATCGAGTTATATGAATATCTCACTTGTGTTATTTACCCAAAAAAAAAAAAAAAAAAAAAAAAANAAAGATGAAAATTCCATTATTCAAAGAAAATCACTACAATCAGCCCACGAGAACGAGAACGAGAGAACAAAGAAGCTAAAAAAGTGAAAATTCTTCCGAGCATACTCATACTAAGGATTGTTCATCCCATCAATCATCAGACCTACAACGAGATATTTTAGAGCAGCCTCGGTTGTACGGATTAAGAGGTGGGGGAACACAATTTTCACTTTTGGTGTAAGGTTGGCCTCCGCTGCTACCATCAAAAGCTATCATATCCTTCTTTAAAGCTCCAATGGAGATATATTTCTTTTGTTCTTCGAGAAACCTTCTACCTATCTCAGATTGCACTAACAGCTCCTCTTCGTTACCATGTTCGGCCATTGAGACATTGCAAGAACTCATCGACATAGCTCGAAAGAGGCAAAGATGTTTGAGGAGGACGAGGAGAAGAAAGCAAGGTTGTATAGAGATCGGCTTGCTCGAGATTCCTTGTCTCGTGCTTTTATGACTTTGATGGGCTCTTTTTATCGTATTTCATTTGATTCTTTCTATTTAATTAGTAAGTATTAAATCTAAATTTAATTATATTTAAAGTAACAAAAGAAATAAAATTAGTATAATAAATAATAAACAATATTTAATTAATTATATTTAAAAAGTTTTTATTTTATTCTTTTCCATTTGATGCCAAAATAAATTTATTAAATAATAATTAAAATGAACTTATCTATATTAGAATCCAACGTCTAAATCAAATTAAATACCTTTATTTTTTTACCATACTTATCTAAAATAGAAATAAATAACTAATTTATTTAATTACTAAAATTATAAAAAAATTAAAATAAATCAAATTATGCCATAAAAATTATAACTTTAATCAAATATTCCTTGAATAAAATTTTTAAAAATTAGATCTAGTCGACTAATTCATATTATGCTCTTTATATTAGCTTATATTTATAGATGTCTACAGGGCGGGGATCGGGAAACCTTCTTCGTCCTCATCTCGCCACCTATTTTATACCTTATCTATGTGAAATTCTTCATTTATTTTTACCGGGATTAATTTGCGGGATCGGATTCCTACAGCTAATTTTTACCAGTCTACTATTCTTTATTTTTTAAAATAGAATGGGATGGATTCCACGTCATCAACGTAACCGGTCAACAGTCAACAACTATACCTAATATTAAGATCACTATGTAGGGTGCGACCCATTAATGTAACGTCGGGTCATAGATTCCACGTCATCAACGTAACTGGTCAACAACTATACCCAATATTAAGATCACTATTGTAGGGTGCGGCCCATCAACTTAAGCGTCTGGCCATATACTATGTGATAGCTCAAGTCCACCGCTGATAGATATTGTCTGCTTTAGTTTGTTACATATTGCTGTCAGCCTCACATTTTAAATGTGTTTACTATGGAGAAGGTCTAGTTCTACTTCGATGAGTGTCTCGTACCGTCCAGTGACTTGCTCTGATAACATTTGTAACAGCCCAAGCCTACCGCTCCCGTTACGTATCGTCATCAATTTTACGATTTAAAAATATGTCTACTAATGAGAGGTTTCCATACCCTTATAAGAAATGTTTCGTTCTCCTCTCCGATTAATGTGGGATCTCATATTATCTACTTGTTTCCATGGTAACGCCATTCGAACTCACTACTCTCGTTATTCAAATAGGAGAGAAATATCACGACGTTCACCAGAACATTTACGAAGCTTTCATCTTCATGTTTTGCAAAATGGGTATATTTATACATTCAAGAGTTCTTTTCTAAAACGTCTTTTTAGAAACTTTATAGATGAAATAGACATCAACACCAAATCTCGAGAATCAAACGCTACATTCAACTGAATTCAAACCTACTTTTAACCAAACCAACAATTAATTGTTGAGGAAATGATTGAAAAAATATTTCTCATTTATTTGACTACGTCTCTCAATTATTGAAGAATTCTTTATGATCGAAGAAAAATATTTTTTTAATGTTTTTTTTTATAGAAGACTTCATCCATAATTTCTTATATGATTAAATAATTATAATTCCTCAATTATTGAGTAATATTATAAAAAAGATTTCGTCATCGAGATATGTTCGTTGTTATAACGTAACTATTTATTTTTACTTTCTCGATGGTCCAGTCTTTAGCGCAAACATGATAACCTTATGGTGTTAAAAAGAACTATTAGAACGTTTGTTACTTTAATCCATCACGAAATGGTCATATCGAGACTAATTGAAGATCGTTTAAGGCTACTAAATCAGATTAATTGCTGAAAACCGAAAGAACTGTACAACGAGTATAGTCATCGACCAAATACACGTAAAGTAAGGGTAAAATGGGAATTCTATCCTTTCAATTATTTATGTTTTGTAGGGTTAGAGACGAAAAAAAGGGTTATTTGTCTTAATCCAAAATATATGTATCAAACCCAATCAAATTTTGTCACTCTTTTAAGAAACGTTCTAGCTCCATTCACGAACAACTCACAAAGTGACAACCAAGTAAATGACCAAGACGCCCCTCTATTTATATAGAACTAAATGGTTTAACAAAAATTAATCTGGAACGTTCATATGATCAGATAACGTGACCAACCCGAACTACCAAATTCAAGTCATAAATGTTGGGATAAATTAAATTTTTTACTATCCAATCAAACTATACCCTATTTTTACAGACAACTCAACTCAACCTAACCTTTTATTTTCGGGTTGCATGGGTCACCAACCTAACCATCCAAAATTTCGAATTGGTCCAAAAGATTTTTTTAAACCAATCCGTGTTCATCTATACGTCAAACAAATTTTTTTATAATCTCATTTTTTCTAAATTTTTAAAGTTATCCCTTATAAGAAAAAGAAAATCTTAATTTAAATAGTCGAAAATAATACTAATAATAATTAAAAAATAATAATAATATCCGACAAAAAAAAATGTTTATTTTATTCCACATGATTAACATGAACTTTTTATTTTATTAAAAAATATTAATTTTAAAATAAGTTTGAAAGATAAAAAGTTACTATTAATCCTTTTTTAAAGTTTTAGGATATTTTAAAAATAAAATATTAATAATTTTCATCAATAAAAATATATTTTTTAAACTTTTTAAAATGTTTAAATGTATTAATATAATATAATATGTGACAAATTCAACTAGTTTTGGAAAATTAAAGGAGGGGACAAAAATGTAAAATCCACACCCGACAATCATCACATGTCATCCAATAATACAACGTAATTCAAGATCAACCCTTGTCCTTAAATAAGTGTAAGAGGGAACATGTTTGGTCGTTCATCCATCTCAAACTTGTTAGTTTTCTAGATCCAATCATCATGTCTCTCTTCGGAAAGTTGGAAACTGATGTAGAAATCGAAGCTCCCGCTTCGAAGTTTCACGAAATCTTTCACCAAAGGCCTCACCATATCTCCAATGTGTCGGGCGACAAAATCCAAGGCTGCGAGATTCACGAAGGCGAATGGGGACAAGTTGGCTCCGTCGTTTACTGGAACTACGTTCACGGTTTGTTCTTGTTCTTGTTCTTGTTCTTTTTAAGGATTCTTAACTCATTTCATTGATGTTTATTAAACTCGTAGATGGGAAGCCTTGCGTAGCGAAGGAGATAATCGAAGCGGTCGATGAGGAGAATAATATGATCTCGTTTAAAGTAATAGAAGGAGATCTTTTGGAAGAGTACAAAAGCTTTAAGTTAACGATCCATTGTCTTCCAAGGGATAAGGGAAGTGTGATTCATTGGACTTTGGAATATGAAAAGCTACACGATGAGGTTCCTGATTCACATAGCTTGCTTCAATTCTGTGTCGATGTCTCGAAAGACATTGAAGCTCATCTCATGGAGGATGACAAAGAACCAGTTGCTCAAGCTGAAGCTGCCACTGTTCCTCAGGCATGAACACGACGTTTCTCGGTTTCGGGTGTGCTATGAAGTATAAATTGGCTTGTTCTATCTATCTATCTATGTTCGTAATTCTATGTTTGAATGATATCTGTTTGTTCGTGTTGTATGATTAAGACATGTTTGGAATAATGAGTGAGAGAGTTGTTGTGAAATACTATCGTGTTTGAGATGAAATGAGAATAAAGTTCATGTAAAAATGTCGATCTAAATTAAATATTTGAAAGTTTGCAAATAGTGTTCTAATCTACGTAACGATTCGATTTTCTAAACTTAAATCGTTAAAAAAAACAATATTTAAATTAAGCTTGCTCGAGATCTTACTCTAAAACATTTTTACATACAGTCAAAACAAGTAAGTTCTAAGACACCTGAAAACGAATACAGTTCACCGTTACCGGAAAAAAATTGATAAATTTGGAAACAAAATAAAATAACGAGGTCATAGACCAACAGTACAATCAACAACCCTCCTCGTCGTTCTTTACGTGTAATGTAACTTAAATCAAGGATACTAAAACCTTTAGAGCTAGGTCAACTAGCTCGCGACCTGCCTCGGAGGTAGGATCGTCGAATATCTTACCACTAGCAGATATGGTCCGATTTGGCCCGTTATGTATCAATCATTTATAAAGAGTTGTTGTCAAAAATATTACGAGGCATTTAATTCAATATGGGCATACATAATATTACAATAAATGCTATATTTTATTTATTTATTATTTATTATTTGTATTTTTTTTACAATAAAATTTAACATAATTTCAAATATTATATTAAATACAATTATAAAAGTCAAATATATATTATATTTTTAAATGAAACCATCTTATTAGAAAATGGATGATCCGATCTGAATATTCAAATATTAAAAAGACAAGATAATATATATATAAACAATTGATTTATTATATTTAACTTAAATTTATTTGGATATAGAAAGACAAGTCTAGTGCTAGCAGACATTGTCTATTTTCTGCGTGTGTTACGTATCGCTCCATGGTTTTCACACTCTTATATAATTCAGCTCCTTGGGGGTCAGCGTTCTCGCTCGCACATCGCATAATGTCTTGTTCTGATATCATTTGCAATAGCCCAAGCCTACCGCTAGCAGGTATTATCCGCTTTAGCCCGTTACGTATGGTCGTCAAGGTTTCAACACTCTTCTAAGAAATGTTTCGTTCCCCTCTGCAACTAATATGGAATCTCATACGATCTCATCTGAAATTTTCAAATAAAATATTATTATATGATGTCGTAATTAATTAAACAGCTGTAACATATGTACATAGAGAGAAAAATATTGAATGTTCGATATTTATTAGCACGATGAAAGGAAATGAAAGATAATATTGTAGAAAAGTTTCTTGTTTTTCTGGTCCCCACAGAAGCAGAACCAAAACGAGCAAGGTCTACATTGTATGGCTAAGTTTGACAATGACCCTATAATCGAGATTTTGGTGAACTCTGAGGTCCCCACATTGGTTGGAGAGTGGAACGAAATCGAAGCATTTCTTACAAGGGTTTAGAAACCTCTCCCTAACATACGTGTTTTAGGGAGCATATTACGTATCACCGTTAGCCTCACAGTTTTAAAACGCATCTATTAGGGAGAGGTTTCCACACCCTTATAAGGTATGTTTTATTCCTCTTTCCAACCGACCCGGGATCTCACACAATCTATGCTCCTACCTATTACCCGGACATACAAAAAATTATGGTTTCAATTTTTTTTAGTTCATGGTTTCAATCTCTCCTTTCTCGATCTTCAAAAAAAAAATTATGATGTCAGTCTCTTTACTCGATTATATCGTTTACGAACACCTGTTATATTATTGACCCGTTAGCCGACTCGGGCTCGGGCAATCTCCCCCTCCTGATAAGTTTTGAACAAAAAATTCTATTATAAAAATAAAAATAAAGAATGGCTTTATTTTTATAATAGTTAAATGGATGCTTATGAAAGGAACAAACTTTATGAAATGTTTTATATTTTTTTATGTTATTTTAGTATAACAAATCGAATATGGGTATCGAACGGATTTCAACGATCGAACATCACACTAGGATAATAGATACGGTAATCGTTTAGCCACTATTCAATCAGGTGTTCGATTATAATTTCGATAAACTGCAAGAAATAATAGATACGGTAGCTAAAGGAAAATACTACAATGCTATAGTAGACATTTTACCGCTTTTTTTTGTAGCTCTCAACAGCTGACGTTATTAAAGCTACGAAAACGTTTTATAACACTTTTATTAAAGCTATAATATGATAATGCACGGTTACGGTATAGTATTTCTAGCTTTAATCTTATATTATAATAAAGTTATAACTTTAATTTTATGTCATATTAAAAAAAATATTTAATATTTAATTAGCCGAGCGAATAATCAGACATGAATATTAGAATCAAACATCTAAATCAATACCTTTATTAAAAAAACACCTTTATTCCAAAAAAAATTCTAATTTTAAAAAAAAAAGAAGGAAAAGGGGGAAAACAAAGAAAAGGGTANGCTCAAATTACAATTGAATTGATGAACATACAATGAACATATAATTAAAGTTTTTTTTTTTTTTTTTTAAACCTAAAGTATTCATTCAATATTAAAATATCATGTGAGAGTTAATCCGTGTCTTTATTTAAGCGTACGAGGAGACAGCTTGATCATTCATCGTATTATCCTTTCTTGTCTCAAATTTTTAGCTTCTTTTTTCAAATCCGGCCATCATGAGTTTGTGTGGGAAATTAGAGGCCGATGTAAAAATCAAGGCCCCGGCTTCAAAGTTCCATGAAATGTTTCATCGAAAGCCTCACCAAATCTCCAAGGCTTGTGGAGACAAAATCCAAGGTTGTCAGCTTCATGAAGGCGAATGGGGCAAAGTTGGCTCGATCATTTACTGGAACTATGTTCATTGTTTGTTCTTGTTCTTGTTCTTATGTTTGTTCGTGTTTTTTTAAGAATGTTTTTGAGTTTTCCTAGGTTTCTTTAACTCGTTTTGTTGATTTTTTTTAAACTCGTAGGTGGGAAGGCTTCAGTAGCTAAGGAGGTAATTGAAGCGGTTGATGAGGAGAACAATAAGATATGTTTCAAAGTCATAGAAGGAGACCTTTTAAAGGATTATAAGAGCTTTAGAATTATAATTCAGTGTATTCCAAAGGATAAGGGAAGCGTGGTTCATTGGATTTTCGAGTATGAAAAGCGACACGAGAAGATTCCTGATTCACATAGCTTGCTTCATTTGTGTGTTGCTATCTCCAAAGACATCGAAGCTCATCTCCTGGGTAATGAAAAGCCATGTGGCGCGTAAGTCGGAGTACTTGAGAATAAGATATCTGGACACGTTTCTACGTTAATGTGTTTAAATAAGATCATCTGTTTGTGTGTGTCATATGATCGAGACATGTTTGGAATCATGTTTGAAATGGGAATAAAGTTTGTAAGAATATGTGTGTACTAAAAAATAATAAATGTACGTTATAATAAGGATTGTTGTGTTTCTCGGACTTGACCTTCGTTTAGACTTTGATTTGGGCTTCTCGACACTCCATGTTCAAATATATATCTTTGACTAAGATGAAGCTGATCAAACCACGACTCTCCGTGTTATTTTATTAAAAAGAATAAAAAGTTGGAATTCTGATACCGCTTGTCACAATCGTACTCTGGTGATAGCAGGACAACAACTGTGCGGCACTTGTTATAACCGATCGAATAAGTCAGTCGTAAGAAATTCAGACTTTGCGGATTACATCAACGTATGTTCGAGCCTCGTGACACGTTTGAGAGAAATGTTTTAGAAAACGTGAGTGAGAAAATACGTTGAAAATAATTTGAAAGAAAGCAGTGTTATAAGCTAAAAGCGATCAGGCAACAACGAGTTTGATAGTATAAAAATTCGTTCAAATTACAATAATAATCAAGGAGCTAATTAATATCGATTCAATTTCTACCAATAATAGAATCACATTATTGATAATAGTCGATTATATTCTTACGTAATGGAACGATTATTAGAGATTAACACGATTGATAACGAAAATACTGTAAAATTTTGGGCAATTTAAAAAAAAAAAACATCCAATTCAAAAGACAAATCAAAGTATTATTACAAAAATGGGGACCACGGAACGGGATACATAAATATGCAAACGATAACCCCTAACACAGAAGTGACGCTTAAGAACAACCCTCCTCTATAACACTCTCCCACCTCAACCAATAGTCGTTCGTGGCTTGAAAAAGAAAAGAAATAACTGTCTTCCAGAAGTGTGTTTTGTGAATGTTTCATTCTACTTCGATTACTAGTTTCGGTGTGCTTCTGTAACAGCTCAAGTTCACTGCTATCGGTGTCTGCTTTGGTCCGTTACGTATCGTCGTCGGGCTCGTAGTTTTAAAACGTGTCTATTAGGGAGAGATTTCCACGCTCTTATAAGTAATGTTCAGTTCCCTTCTCCAACTGATATGGGATCTCACAGCTTCGATCGGTGGTCAAAACCAACGCTCTAAATTATTTTTTTGCACGTAATTCCTACTCACATAATTAAATAGGATGACACTACAATAATTCATATTTTGATCAAAGTGCTAGCCCAATGGGATCATGGCTATGCAACCAAACCCTCTCTATAAATGAGACATGTTTAGCAATGCATTACTCCAAGAACCAAGCACACCATGGGCCTCTTTGGAAAGGTGGAGGCTGACGTAGAAATCACTGCTTCAGCTTCTAAGTTTCATGAAATATTTCACCAAAAGCCTCATCATATTTCCAATTTCTCTACAGACATACATGGCGTTGATCTACTCGAAGGCGAATGGGGCAAAGTCGGGTCTATCATCGTCTGGAGATATTCACATGGTTTATCATTTTTTCGATGTTTACTTTCTTTACACTATTCAGTAGGACTGTTCATATGACTCGAGAATCCAACAAACTCAGACTACCCAACCTAAACAATAAACGTTGGGTTGGGTTGAAATTTTGAAAATTGAAAATTCGGGTCGGTTGTGGGTTGATATTTTTTTTGTTGGGTCAGCCTAACCAACCAACCAACCCGACCAGCTCGAAAATATGTTACAACTCATCATATGACCCGAGAATCCAATAAACTCAGCCTGACCAACCAACCCAACCAACTCAAAAATATGTTACAACTCATCATATGACTCGAGAATCCAACAAACTCAGACTACCCAACCTAAACGATAAACGTTGGGTTGAGTTGAAATTTTGAAAATTGAAAATTCGGGTCGGTTGTGGGTTGATATTTTTTTTGTTGGGTCAGCCTGACCAACCAACCAACCAACCCAGCCAGCTCGAAAATATGTTACAACTCATCATATGACCCAAGTGTTACAACTCATCATATGACCCGAGAATCCAACAAACTCAGACTACCCAAGCTAAACGATAAAAGTTGGGTTNACTACCCAAGATAGAAGTTGGGTTGGGCTTAAATTTTTGAAAATCGAAAATTGAGGTCAGTTTAGGTCAGCCTGACCAACCAACCCAACCAACTCAAAAATATGTTACAACTCATCATATGACCCGAGAATCCAACAAACTCAGGCTACCCAACCTAAACGATAAAAGTTGGGTTGGGTTGAAATTTTTTAAAATCGAAAATTCGGGTATGTTCGTGGGTTGATATTTTTTTTTTTGTTAGGTCAACCTGACCAACCAACCAACCCAACCAGCTCGAAAATATGTTACAACTCATCATATGGCCCGAGAATCCAACAAACTCAGACTACCCAACCTAAACGATAAAAGTTGGGTTGGGTTGAAATCTTCGAAAATCAAAAATACAGGTCGGTTCGTGGGTTGATATTTTTTTTTTGTTAGGTCAGCCCCAACCAACCCAAACAACTCGAAAATATGTTACAACTCATCCTATGACCCGAGAATCCAACAAACTCAGACTACCCAACCTAAACGATAAAAGTTGGGTTGAGTTGAAATTTTCAAAAATCGAAAATTCAGGTCGGTTCGTGGGTTGATACTTTTTTTGTTAGGTCAACCTGACCAACTAACCCAACCAACTCGAAAATATGTTACAACGCAACCCTACATTATACTACTTTTAAGATTATTATGATATTAAGAATATTTGACGTTTGTAACTAATGTTAATGATACGATCCAATTCGACCCAACTCGAAAATAGAAGGTTGAGTTGAATTGGGTTGTGAATTGTATATGGGTTGCTCGGGTTAACCCACCCAACCTGAAATTTAGAGTTAGTTGACGAGATTTCTTCAACCCAGCTCGTGTACAGAACAATAACACGAGTTTAATTTGTAGATGGGAAGGTTGTGGCAAGCAAAGAGATAATTGAAGCGGTTGATGAAGAGAACAATTCTATCACTCTCACAGCCATTGAAGGATGCCTTTTGCATCAATATAAGAGCTTCAAGTTTAAGCTTCAATGTATCCCAAAGGAGAAGGGAAGCGTTGTTCATTGGACTTTAGAATATGAAAAATTGCACCATGGGATTCCAGACTCCCATGGCTTGCTTCAATTATGTGTTACTTTGTCCAAAGGCATTGATGCTTACCTTATGGAAGACAATGAAGTGGCATGACCACGACCACGACCACGACCATGGCGTTTCTCCACGCTATGATGTTACATAAATAAATCAGGTTTTACTATGTTGTCGATTATATCTATGTTTTGCTTCGATGTTTGGTTGTGTTTTATGGTAATGATATTGTCGGTTTATTTATAAATATTTTCATATAAGGATAAGATTTGAAGTGAAATTCAAAAGTCACTTCACAGCTTCACAATGTTCTTTCTCGGGTTTGTCATGTACTTGCTAGCCACTGTACAAATTCCCAATGTTCTTTCTCGAGTTTGTCATGTACTTGCTAGTTATTGTACAGCTTTCCAATGTTCTTTTTCGAGTTTGTCATGAATTTGCTAGCCACTGTAAAGCTTCCCAATGTTCTTTTTTGGGTTTGTCAAGTACTTGCTAGCCATTGTACAACTTCCCAATGTTCTTTCTCGAGTTTGTCATGTACTTGCTAGCCACTGTACAGCTTCCCTATGTTATTTCTCAGGTTTGTCATGTACATGATACCTACTTCTTTCTCGGGATTGTCATGTACTTGCTACCCACTATACAGCTTCCAAATGTTCTTTCTCGAGTTTGTCATGTACTTACTAACAATTCTTCCGATAATTATCATTTGGCATCTAGGCTTTTCATAAAATTTGAAAATCAAAATGTTCAGTTTTTTTCCTTTATTAATTTGAAAGGCATATAAAAAAAGATACAAAAATTGTTCCAAAAATAAATCTCCTAAATATAAAATTGACTATGCAAATCTCTCCCTTGGGGAAAAAATGAAAAAAAAAAAAAAATACATTCTTTAGAATATCACACTTGGGAACCTGCATAGACCGCTACCTGCCAAAGTTTTGAGACAATATTAGAGACAAGACATGAATTTAGACACAGAAAAGAGACAATTTTTAACTCACTAGGATCAGTAGTTGTCTCTTCAGCCAGTCCATTGAAATAGCAGCTTCCTCCTTGGCTCCTAAACCTCGCCCAATATGAGCTGAAAGCATAGCTTGCATGCCAATGCACTGATACTGGCTCATAACACTCCCTCCCCGGCGTCAGCTCCTCGCATATTCCGTCTCCTCCGTTGCACACGTCGGTCACTGCTGCCCCGAGCTCCATCAAATCCACGCCTCTCGCTGCCACACACCATAACCTTCCTCTGAATGGCACATTGTTCTCCACCACGGGTATCGGATCATACTCCACCGATGACTTCGTTCCCGTCAAGTCGATGTCGTAGTTTGGACTCCCGTCCGAGCTCAGTAGCCCCCAATGTCGCTCCGTCCCTGGCCCTGACTTTTGGTTCTCGTCGAAGAGAGCGAATATGAACGTCGGTATAACCACCCCTGGTCTCGCTGGTGTCCCAATTGTAGGCTTTGCCATTATCCTCTTTACTAGATTTCGATTATACATTGCCGCGTTGAGGAGATTCGCGCCTAATTATTGATAAATGGTTAAATATGTTACAAACTATGATTGGTTTAAACTTTTGAGTCAAGTGATTGTTTAGCACCTGGCTGTTCGATATCACCGGTGGTTGGCCACCCGGTCTCCGATATCACGAGGCGAATATCCGGGTAGCCAAGTTTTGTCATGGCAAATATAAGAGAGTCCAGCATTTCGTCCAAGAGATTAGTATAGACCAACCCACTTCCCCGATCGATCTGTTCAAAGTTTCCATTGAAAAGGGCAAAATCCAAGTTGATATCCATGGGGTTTGCTGACCATGGAAAATATGGATATGCATCCACGAAGAAGAAAGACCTGTCAAGAAATGTAAGTATCAATTTAATCGGGGCCGAAGTAGAACCCGTTCCGGACTGGATGGAGAAAGTAGAACCCGATTCGAACTGGGTGGAGAATCTCATTTGAACAAGGAAATGAGAGAAGGAATGGGGAGAAACTTTTTTTCGTTAGCTAAAAGGAGACGAGGACAGGGATTATATTCTCCGTCTCCGTCCTCGCTCCCTACCATGCCGAATCCCCACTCCGTCTCACTTCGCTCACTTCTTATAGGTTATCTATTAGCATAAACTAACCTCGTTTCATTCAAGAACTCCAGCATCGGAGCCACCACAGTACGTCGAATATCCGATCTAAACGTCCCAATAGACGGTGGAAACGACGTCTCCAAAACGTCCATAGCCACCGGAGTTCCCACTCTAATGATCTGCAAGTTTTGAGCTTTGAGGGACTGCCAAACCCTTCTCATGGCAGGCACAAGGTCAGTCCAAACATGGCGATCCCTATCAGATGCATAGCTCAGAACTTCATTGCCGACAAGAATGAACCGAATCATGGTATCAGGATAAAAGGGAACAACGTTGTTTAGGATCCATTCATCTGATCTTGTCTGGTTGTTGGCAATGTCTGAAATTTCATTGTTGGGTATCATAATGGAGACTTGAAGGTTTGTTCCTGATAAAAGTCTCAAGATTTCATGGTTGGCATCATAAAGCTTCACTCGGCCGGCTTTCATGGATTTGATCATTTCAATGGCGAGGCTTGGAGGTGGAAGGTTGCTCCCAAGTTGGCCATAGTTGATACCTATCTTGCTTGAAATCTCTGCGCCTATATGAAGACTCAAAAACTTTACACAAAGTGCAATAAAGAGACTATAAATGGGATTAAATTAAATTTATATACCAAGTCACTTGAGATTATAAAGGTTGTTTCGTTCTCCTCCCTAACCAATGTGGGACTCTCACAATCCACCCCCTTCGGGGCCCAGCGTCCTTACTAGCACACCGCCTCATGTCTACCCCCTTCGGGGAACAGCCTTCTTGCTAGCACATTGTCTGGTGTCTGGCTCTGATACCATTTGTAACGGCCCAAGCCCACTACTAGTAGATATTGTCTTCTTTGGGCTTTCCCTTTCGGGCTTCCCCTCGAGGCTTTAAAATGCGTCTACTAGAGAAAGGTTTCTACACTCTTATAAAGGGTGTTTCGTTCCCCTCTCCAACCAATGTGGGACTCTCACAGATATGAACTTATTTGAGTTGGGTTTGATTCAAATAAATGAAAACCAACCAAACCCAAAGAATTTATGGTTACTTTGGGTTGGGTTCATACTTTAATAAAGGTTGTTTGGATTATAAAAAAAGTCTGAACCTGATTCAACTCAACCCACGAACACTCTTACCTAAGAGTTCTGAGGTTCGAACTCCTCACCCCGAAGTGGGGAATCTATTTCAAAAACAAGATTAAAGAGACCCATCAAAGGAAATAAACGTAGGGACTAAAGAGCAAAGTAGAAGAAAGTTACGTACCCGAGATGCAAATGAGAGAGAATAGAAGGACGAAATTGAGAGAAAAAGTTGGCATCTCTAGAACTTGTGGTGTTAAACATGGGGGATTATGAGTGGGTTTTGGTGAGCTTTTAAAAGGAGAGGGAAGGATGGAAGAGTAAAGACGATGACTAAATAGGAAAGGAAAGTCATATTCTTTTGAAAAATTAAGAACCAACAAGAACACAATATGGATCAAAGTGACAAAGGGAATGTCGTTTTCTTAAACCAAAAGACAAAGATCATGAATGCTAAAACCAAATTAAAGATGTGAAGGTGAGAGGTTTTCTTTTTGTTCTTTCATTATTTCTTATTATACTAAATGGATCGTACAAATCACGACCAAGAAGTACGTTTCAATTTTTTTGTCACCCTTTTCTTCATTTTCTAAACAGGTATCGTTGATCATTTTTCATTATCTATACAGGGATATCATTGATCATGTAAGATCCCATATCGTTGATCATGTGAGATCCCATATCATTATCTTACAAGAATATGGAAGCCTCTTCTTCGTAGACATGTTTTAAAATCATGAAGCTGACGACAATACATAACGAGCCAAAGAGAGCCAAACACTGGGCGGTGTGCCAGCGAGGAAGTTGGGCCTTACTCTTTCTCTATCTAATATCTTATTATATTCCTCGTTTATTGTTCAAAATCTAGAATAAAAAATATTTTAAATCATTAAGTTTTAAGTATAAGACTTCAAAACAGACCAAAGACAAGAGATGAAGGGGTACCTTTATGAGTTCATGTAGCCACTTTGTTCATCACAAAATGCATGGCATGAATCGATTGAGATGTCTTGATTCATATCAATATTGTTCTCCATGCTTCGTTCCTGACATGAGCCACTAGCTAGGCTTGTGGCAGACTTTGAACTGAACCCTCTGTTGGTCCCTATTATCAAAGCAGCAAGTTAGATTTCACCCACATACTTAGTACGTCGCCGTGTCTGTGTCAAGTGGTATCCGGGCACGTGTTCATGTTTGTTCTCCTAAGTTCATGGTGTGTGTATAATTTGAAAACATGGTTATCATTTACTTACTCATCGACCCAATAATTGAACGATATGAATCTCGAAACGTGCGAAATCTTGGACCATTCTGATTCTTCTTGGCGAAGCCTGAGCTCATGGCAATTGAAACTGCGCAGTTCTTCCAATTTGGCAAGGCAACCCATAGCTTCTGGAAGCTCTCTCAAATTTCTGCAACTTTCAAGGTGCAAAGTTTCCAATGAGATAAGATTTCCAAACCACTCTGGTAGAGATTCAATGCCTTGAAAGCCAACAATTTTCAAATGCTTTAAGCCAGTGAGGTGCTGAAGTTCGCCTGGAAGTGTGCTTTCTGCAATGCCAAAGTCTATCAATGCTAGATTTTCAAGAGATTCAAGGTGTAAAAGAGGCCTAAAATCAAACCCTTCCATGAACCCACCAATTGACAAGCTTTTCAGGCAAGTCAGGCAGTGAAATCCTTTCGGCAAGTTCTTCAAGCCAGTGATCGTCAAAGATGAAAGATCCTGCAATGCTTTTATATCCGGGGTCGACNCGCCAAAGTCTATCAATGCTAGATTTTCAAGAGATTCAAGGTGTAAAAGAGGCCTAAAATCAAACCCTTCCATGAACCCACCAATTGACAAGCTTTTCAGGCAAGTCAGGCAGTGAAATCCTTTCGGCAAGTTCTTCAAGCCAGTGATCGTCAAAGATGAAAGATCCTGCAATGCTTTTATATCCGGGGTC
Organism: Cucurbita pepo subsp. pepo; assembly: GCF_002806865.2. Taxonomy (NCBI): domain Eukaryota; kingdom Viridiplantae; phylum Streptophyta; class Magnoliopsida; order Cucurbitales; family Cucurbitaceae; genus Cucurbita; species Cucurbita pepo. The sequence continues at coordinate 785,472 of NC_036645.1, read as the reverse complement.
GACGTTAGATCGTGGTAGCCGACAATAGACAATTCATTTACAGACATGTATGATTCTAGCTCATCAGCTTGATTACTTGTCCATTTTGTGTCATATCCAATCTTGCATTTCAGAAGATCAGTGAGCCAGTCAATGGTCGGAAAGGATTTCAAGTGATGGTAATACCAAACCTTAAACTCCTCGAGAGATGACAGATTACCATATAGCTCCTCAGGCAAACCACTCAGACTGCCTGAGTGTATTATGCCAAGTAGCTTAAATGTCTGCAGAGTGTTCCGCGAAACAGGGTTGTTAACGTCGTCGATTTCTAACGTCCTGAGAGTCGAGAAGTAATCAGGAACAATTTCTAATCTCGGACAGTCAAGAATTTTTAACTCTTCAATACAAGGGAAAACCGCAACATGCGATGGAACTGCTGCCTCGTCCCAACGTCCCAGATTCTCCATGTCCAGAAGATCAAATCTTTTCAGCTTTGGAAACAAACTTCTCCCTTCATTTTCATTTCCATAGAATTCAGTCCCTATACTTTTTAAGTTGTGCAATCCAGAAATCTCAAGAACTTTAAGATTACGCAGATGTCCAAATGTCGGGATTCTTCGACACCTGCTACAGTTTTTCAGAGAAATCCTCACTAAATTTTCAACAAAAGTAAGATTTGGAAAGAGTTCTCCCATAAAGTTTTCAAGTTTCAAGTATTGGAGATTTTTGTGTGGTTGAAGTCCTTCTAAAACAGCAGTGTCATGGTCATCACTAACTTCTCTTTGATCACTCCATAATAGTTTCAATTGTACACTTTTTCCTTTTTCACCAACTTAGCTGTCATGGCTTCCCCCATATTTCTGACAAACTCAAGATTATAAAGCCTTAATGTTCCTCTGAGATGGCTCAGATATCCAAGCTCTTCTATATGAGAGCCCTTGTCCATGCCAACAACAAAAAAAGGCAAGGATTGAAGATCAACCAACCTACCTAGATAACAGGGCATGTGCCTATTCGTCGGTCTTTTAATATCCATATAGAAATGTCTCAAACTGATCAGTTTCCTGAAGTTCTTGGGGGCTTCTCCATGGAAACAACCAAGCCTCAGGGTCTGCAATTTGTAAAGCTTAACAATAGATTTTGGAAGTTCCTTTATCATATTATTTGAAACGTCTAGATACCGTAGATGCTTTAACCTTCCGATCGACGTTGGCAAGCTATGGATTTCACATCGCGATATGTTTAGAACACACAAGCGCTTGAAACTTATAATCTCGTGGCCAAAGACATCTCTGTCCAAGAACAAAGAACGTAAGTTCCGCATACTCCTTATAGAAGGCAAAGGTACATTATTCTCACAGCCAATCAAGGATAATTGTCGAATTTGAGAAACGCTATCATTTAAACCAATAACATCTGAACCGAATGCTGCACATTTTGAGATAGAATATGCAAGATCATGAAGAAGATGATGCATCTTACAGTGAGTGATTTTTCCATTCTCATCTTTGACAATATCTTGAAATAAGGAATGAGCTAGTAAGATATTGAAGTACTTGTCTCCTATATCTTCCATGGTTTCATTGCCTGCTTGATCAGAAGGTTGAATGAACCCTTCAGCCATCCAGCATTGAATTAGTTGTTCCTTTTCAAAGTTATATCCCTTCGGAAAATTTGAAAAATAGGCAAAACATTGTTTCAACGACGAGTTCGGCAAATGATCCACACTTAATCTCAAGATAGACAAGATATCGTTTTCATTATGTAGCGGATTCATAATCAGGGTTTCCAATGTTGACATCAACAAAGTCTCTCTTCTTGTCTTCAACTGTACGGATCCTCCCACGACTTTTGCAACCAATGGAATGCCTCCAAACTGCTCAGCAAGCACATTCTTCATAACTTCCAGCTCTTGAGTCAGTGGTAGACCATTTGGGGACGCTCTTTCCTTGAATATCGACCAGCATTCATCGTCTGATAACTTAGCTAAACGATAAACGGGAAACGTCTTCACGACTTTTCCAGCTTCTTCACTCCGAGTTGTCACAAGAATTCTATTCCCAACACTATTTGTAATCTTTAGCAAAAGACTCATCAAATTGTTCCACAGTTCAAAATTTTCATTCCATACATCATCCAGCACAAGAAAATACCTCTTCCCTTCCAGCTCCTTTTGTAACCTTCTAAGTATAGCATCCAAACTATCCAAACCACTTGGAAAGTTCGTAAGAGATTCCAAAACTGCTCTTAAAATCTTCTTCTCATCAAAACTTGCAGTCACACACACCCAAATTGTTTCATCAAAATGAGCTTCCACAAGCTCATGATTAAAGACTGCTTTAGCCACTGTTGTCTTTCCAAGACCACCCATCCCGACAATAGGAATGACAGAGATCCTGTCGTGTGTGGTAGTGTCAAGAACTATGCTAACTATTCTTGATATATCAACCCCTCTTCCTACAATCTCAAACTCATCAAGAAATGAATCAGTCTCTGGAATTTGCCCATTATTACCACTCGTTACTCTTTCATTCACTTTAGCAACAACCCCCACAGCACTTGCCTCCACATTAATCTCATTCAAAATTTGGGTAATGGTTTTAATTTTATGAGCCATTTTCAACCTAAACAACAAGGGATTAGAGAATGAAAAGAAATCACATACTGTTAAAGATCATGTATTTGTTTAGATTGCTGTCAGTTAGTATCTAATTAAATCTCAGTTAGAAGTTAGATCTAGTTTTTTTATTTGATTTAGTTTTGATTTGATTTGATTTTATTTTGATTTGTTTACTGGTTTGTTACCAGATTTTCTCCAGATTTTTAGGTAGATTTTCTGAATATCTTTTGTATTCTCTGTATAAATATGGAGCATTCTTGCTCTTCATAATTCAATCTTCTCATCAATCATTCAATAAATCCCTATTTCACTAACAATTGGTATCAGAGCTATCTTCTTAAGGGATCTGTGAGATCAAAATGGGAGGAGAATCCAGTTTTTCCGCTGTTGCACCACCAATTTTCGATGGAGACAATTATCAAATGTGGGCAGTTCGTATGGAGACTTATTTGGAGGCCTTGGATCTTTGGGAAGCAATAGAAGAGGATTACGAGGTCCCTCCGCTTCCAGCAAATCCTACTGTAGCACAAATCAAATTACAGAAGGAAAAGAAGACAAGGAAATCAAAGGCGAAAGCTTGCCTATTTGCCGCTGTATCACAAATGATCTTCATGCGAATAATGTCCCTCAAAACAGCAAAGGAAATCTGGGATTATCTCAAGGCCGAATATGAAGGAGATGAGAGGATTCGTGGAATGAAAGCCCTAAATTTGATTAGGGATTTCGAGTTGCAGAAGATGAAGGAGTCAGAGTCGGTGAAAGAGTACTCTGACAGACTTCTCAGTATTGCCAACAAGGTGAGATTGCTTGGTTCTGTTTTAAATGATTCAAGGATCGTTGAGAAGCTGCTAGTCACTGTTCCAGAGAAGTTTGAAGCCACCATTACTACTCTAGAGAACACCAAAGACTTGTCAAAGATTTCTCTTACAGAGCTCTTGAATGCTTTACAAGCACAAGAGCAAAGGAGGTCTATGAGGCAAGAAGGAGTGATTGAAGGTGCCTTACGTGTTAAGCATCAAGACAGCAGCAGGTATAAAAACAATAAAAATTTCAAAAATCAATTGACGTATGGAGATTCATCTGCCAATTATCAGAAGACAAAAGGAGGAGGTTTCAAAAAATCCTATCCACCTTGCCGCCATTGTGAGAAGAAAGGTCATCCACCATACAAGTGTTGGAGAAGACCTGACGCCTTCTGCTCCAAATGCAATCAACTTGGACATGAAGCTGTGATCTGCAAAGCCAAAGATCTGGTGAAAGAAGTAGATGCACAGATAGTTGATCAAGAAGAAGAAGAAGAAGAAGATCAATTGTGTATGGTCACTTCTTCCTCAAGCAAAGAATCAAGCGAGAGCTGGTTGATTGACAGTGGGTGCACAAATCACATGACATATGACAAGGAGTCTTTTGAGGAATTAAGAGACACCGAAGAAGATAAGAGAGTGAGGATTGGCAATGGTGAACACTTGGAAGTCAAGGGTAAAGGCACAGTAGCTATAACAAGTTATGAAGGTACAAAATTTATTCCAGATGTTTTATTTGTGCCTAAAATTGATCAAAATATCTTAAGTGTTGGTCAGTTACTTGATAAAGGCTATAAAGTGTTGTTTGAGAATAAGCAGTGCTTGATCAAAGATGCTAGTGGCAAAGACTTGTTCAATGTCAAAATGGAAGGAAAAAGCTTTGCTCTAAATCCGACGGCCTTTATATCCAGAGTTAGTGCCACTGAGATTTGGCACAAAAGACTTAGACACTTTCATCATCGAGGTTTGCTTCAGATGCAGTCAAAGAAGTTGGTAGAAGAACTCACTAACATTGATGATGACATGCCTCCTTACCGTGCTTGTATTTTTGGGAAGCAACATAGGCAACCCTTTCCTAAACAGGCATGGAGAGTCTCGAAAAAACTGCAGCTGGTTCATATTGATCTTTGTGGTCCTCAGCGAACACCATCATTAAATGGTAATCTTTATTACATTGCTTTTATTAATGATCTAACGAGAATGTGTTGGATATTCTTGCTGAAGCAAAAATCAGAAGTTGCGGGTGTATTTTGGAAATTCAAAGCCAAAGTTAAGAATGAAAGTGCATGCTTGATTCAGACTATAAGATCAGATAATAGCAAGGAGTACACTTTAGAAACTTTTAGCAGGTTTTGGGAAGAGGCTAGAATTGAGCATCAATTGACAGCACCATACACTCCTCAACAGAATGACGTCAATGAAAGGAGGAATAGATTCATAATGGAGATAACGAGATGCATGCTTCATGAGAAGGATCTTCCAAAACGTTTTTGGGAAAAAGCAGGAAACACTATTATGTGTTTGCAAAATCTAATTTCAACAAAAGCTGTGAAGGACTTGACACCATTTGAGGTTTGGTATGGTTATAAACTTTCTTTAAAGTTCCTTAGAGTATTTGGGTGTCTTTGCTTCACTTACATTCCACAGGTCGAGCGTGATAAGCTTGACAAAAAGTCAGAAGTTAGCATCTTTGTTGGGTATAGCACTATATCCAAAGCTTACAGAGTTTTTGAACCACACATTAGTTGTGTTATTGTGAGCCAAGATGTTCATTTTGCTGGAAATGAGCAATGGAATTGGGAAGAACTGACGAAGGTGAATCTGATTTCTAATGCACCAAACAATTTAATCTTTGGTAGCATGTTAGAAGAGTCTAAAGATGAACGACAAGATGCTTTGGTTGATGATGCACCTGTCCGAGGAGGAGCTTTCAGTGATCGAGAAAAACAAAATCTGGGAGTTGGTTAATCGACCTCTTAACAGAAAAATAATTTGAGCAAGATGGGTGTTCAGAAAAAGCTTGGAGTTCACAGCATCTAAACAAGGAGGAGTGTTAAAGATCATGTATTTGTTTAGATTGCTGTCAGTTAGTATCTAATTAAATCTCAGTTAGAAGTTAGATCTAGTTTTTTTATTTGATTTAGTTTTGATTTGATTTGATTTTATTTTGATTTGTTTACTGGTTTGTTACCAGATTTTCTCCAGATTTTTAGGTAGATTTTCTGAATATCTTTTGTATTCTCTGTATAAATATGGAGCATTCTTGCTCTTCATAATTCAATCTTCTCATCAATCATTCAATAAATCCCTATTTCACTAACACATACCATTTTCTTGGGATTTCCATTGACGTCAATTTGGCGCCTAAGATTCTCGTAGGAGAGCTCTTCCATTATAACTTCGGCATCGATGGCTAAACCCTGAAGCTTAGCGACCCAAATCATGAACGATTCTCGATCGGACTTCGCTTGATCGACATCGCGAAGAATGGCTTTGACGAGGTGCAGAGAGGTGCAGAGCTTGGTGAGCTCCGTCTTAAAATGGCAGGCTAGATGAATTTGCTCGGCTGCAAGACCAAATGCCTTCTTCAGAATCTCCTACACTGCAAATGTCGAGATGAAACCGGCCATTTCTGCGACTGTTCGGCGATAACTCTGCTGGTTTTCTCACTGGCGTGGAACTGCATTTTCTCCGTCGTGGAAGGAGGAGGACGACTTCAAGTCAGCTTCCAGAACGTCTGTGGAAAAGTCAATAAGAAAAAGAAAAGGTAATTAGTGACTCTAATTAATATTTATGTGCGAGGAAACCACGTGGAAATTCACCCATTTTTTTAAACTCTAAACCCTAGACCCTATTCTCTCCGACAAGCACGAGTTTTCATATTGTTAGACTAACCCGACTCTCCACAATAGTATGATATTGTCCAGTTTGAGTATAAGCTCTTATAACTTTGCTTTGAGCTTCCCCAAAGGCCGGATTATAAACCCACACCAAAATCTCCCCTCGAACAAAGTATGTCTATGCCTCCCCTTAATCGAGGCTCGACTCCTTTTCTTTTGGAGTTCCTCCCCTCGAACAAAGTATGCCTCCCCTTAATCGAGGCTCGATTCCTTTTCTTTTGGAGTTCTTTGTTCGACATTTAAGGATTTATCAATCTATTGGCATGACTCTAGTATGATATTATCCACTTTGAGTTTTAGGGCATGGCTCTAATACCATGTTAGATAAACACGACTCTCTACAATAGTATGATATTATCCACTTTGAGTATAAGCTCTCATGACTTTGCTTTGAGCTCCCCAAGAGGCCTCATACTAACGGAGATAGTATTCCTTTGTTATAAACCCATGATCATTTCCTAAATTAGCCGACGTGGGACTTTCATCATCCAACAAACCTTTCTAGTTTTTATTTCTTGGGAAATAAGTTAAAAGAAATTGGACTTGTGTGGATGGTTAACTTGGGCCAAAAGGATCATTTTTTGCATTAAGCCCAAATATTAGGCCCTTTAATAGTCCTAAGGCCTAAGCCTAGGAAAGATATGTCTAGAAGAGTTGGGCCTAGGCCCAACAAGCTTTAAGCCTACTTAGTTAGGCCCAAACCAAATCTAACTTTCAATCCTTTTAAGTCTTTTTTTAGTCATCCTATTCTCAGTATCACTCTCGAGTCTTGATTTTTGTATGTACTTCTCATTTACTCTGGGTGTTACGATACCTTTATATTTTTCTTTTCATTTAAAATTCAATTAATTGGACTTTTTGGTACAAAATAAAGAAAGTTATTATTTTTAGGTTAAAAATTTCTAAAAATAGTTTCATAATCCAAAAACATCTTTGTCACGTGGTGTCTTGTTTGGTGAGATTTGTCAAAGGTTTCATAACAATCATCATTAAAATAATGATAATAATAATAGAAAAGCACTTTTAATGGAAATTAATAAATAGATAAATAACAATGCTTTTGTCCCCTGGTGGGTACCTTTGTCGCCTCACGGCCACATGTGATTCGACAAAACGGTAATGTTTCCAACCAAATCAATGATTCCCGCTTGTCTTTTTTCTTACTTTATTTTTTGTAGAGATCAAACAATATAAAATATATATATATATATATAATTTTAAAAAATTTCAGTAAAAAATATATATTTAAACCAAAAATTAAAAAAAAAATAATAGTAATTTTTTAAACTAAATTAATAAAAAAATACTATTTACATCTTTATTCTCATCTTTTAAAGTTTCAATAATACCTTTAAATTTTTAAAAAATTTAAAAAATAATTAAATATAAAATAAAATAAAAATTCAAGAATATTATTGAAATTTTTTAAAATTTAAGAGTATTTTTTAATTAAGTTATTTTTATTAAATTATATATATATATATATATATATATATAATTACCATGGCGGTGGTTAGGTGGTCATGTCGTTGTACGGACAACAAAATCACGCACACGTACGGCTGTACTTCGAGACAAACGTGACCCCTTCGAGAAGACGATTCCACAGTCCCTTCCATACGCTTGGATACACACAATCATTCCTCCACAGCAAAGCGTGAGTGCGGTAGCCTTTGCCCTTTGTAATGGTATGAAATGAAGAAGGTTGAGCAGAAGCACATGGAGGGCTACACAGCGTAAGCCGTCGCAGGCGCTAGTTTCTCCTTCACTGTTTACACTGACCGCAAGGCCCGCAAACCCTTTTCTCAAAACCCCACTTCTGGACTTTTCTCCATTGCCCCCTGTTTCCCTTTCCTTTTTTCAACCCTTTCGAAACAAATATAGTGAATGAATTAATGAATTCCCATTCTCCCTCTTTTTAATCTCTTCATTTTGCTTCTTCTTCGGATCTTCTCTCGCTTTCAGAAATGGAGCATCGAGATCAGAGTAAGTAGCCAATTCCCTCTAGAATTTTGGGGTTTGTTCTTGAAATTGGCGGTGAAATCTTGGCTTGGTTGGTGATTTGTGTTCATTTTGGGGGTTTATAATGGATTTGGGCATTTGGGTTTTTGTGGGTTTTGGAAATTGTTGTTGGGTTTGTTTTTGATTAAGGGTTTTGTTGGGTTTTGTAGGGCAGGAGAGCCATGGAGTTCATGTTTGCAACAAATGTGGATGGCTCTTTTCTAGCTCTCATCCGAGTGCTAAACGTAGGCGTGCTCACAAGAGGGTTTGTGGAACCATTGAAGGGTTCAAGCTGGTTGAGTCTGAGGCTAATACCCTTTTGACTGTTTCAGATAATGATGACTATCATAATAGTTCCAGTGAGAGCTCTCTTCCATACACTGTATTCTTTATAATTTTGGTATCTGCACTTTCTTGTTTGTTCTTCTTTGCTTTCTGGGCTTTCAAAGCCTTGTTTGATTGTCTTGAAGTTTGGATAAAGAGCAATTCTAGTGCTTGTTGTTACTCTTCTTTGAGTTGTTTAATGGAAACCTGGCATCAGTGGACAACTGGGAGAATTAGCTGGTTGGGTGTTCGTTTATGTTCTTGTTAAATGATTTGTGAAAATTAATGATAAGGATTGAAATAACTTGGGAAATATAGGGATAAAAGTTGAGGGTATGGAACAGAGTACGTGAGACCCACATTGGTTGGGGAAGAGAATGAAACATTTTTCCCAGCAGACGCGTTTCAGTAGGGAAGCCCGAGAGGGAAAGCCCAAAGAGAACAATATCTGCTAGTGGTGGGTTTGGGTTGTTACAAATGGAATCAGAGCCGGACACCAAGCAATGTGTTAGCAAGGAGGCTGAGCCCTGAAGGGGGGTGGACACAAGGTGGTGTACAAGCAAGGACGCTGAGCCTCGAAGGGGGTGCATTGGGGGGTTCCACATCGATTGGAGAAGGGAACAAATGCTAGCGAGGATGCTGGGCCCTGAAGGGAGTGGACTGTAAGAGAACGAAGCATTCTTTATAAGGGTGTGGAAAGCTCTCCCTAGTAGATACGTTTTAAAAACATTAAGAGAAAGTCCAAAAAGGACAATATTTGCTAGCGGTCGACTTTGGTATAAAGTAGGAGTTCAGGGGCAAAATTGGATTTAAAGCTAAAAGGTTATGCTATGGATTCTTAAGTTACACTTATGTCTCTTCCTCTGTCTTTTTTGCTTGCATTTATCTTTTGTGCTGGAAAAGAGGGGCCTGTGGTAATGAAAGCTGCTGTGCCTTAAGATGTTTTTAATTATGTCAGTAAATGCTGCTAGGTCTAGAAGTCCTGGGAGGCAGTTGCAGTGACAATGGCGTCGATGGAACGAAAACAAAATCGAAGGAATCCGGAGATGAAGTGTTTTCCGATGCTGTTGCAGAGTTTTCAGAGGGCATAGGACCAAACAAATCCATGGGAGACGCTTTGAATTCGGAAAGCACGTCGAAGATGGTGGCAGAGGATGAAATGAATAGCTCTCGAGCTACTAATGACACAGAAGTCCTTGGTAAGTTTAATGTTTGGGACAATTTATCTTCGTTCTTTTTCGCTTGTCTGGTCATATTGTTAGCTGTTTATGGTCGGTCAGTTTCGTATGTGTTTCATGGTCTTTTATTGCGATTGTCGGATTGAAAATAGCAGCTTTTATGAGATATTTGAAGTGAGCAATTGTAACAGCCCAAACCCATAGCTCTCACCATTGTGAGATCCTACATCGGTTGGAGAGTGGAACGAATCATGCCAGCGAGAACGCTGGGTCTCCAAGGGGGGTGGATTGTAAGATCCCACATTGATTGGAGAGGGGAACGAAGCATGCCAGCGAGAACGCTGGGTCCCCAAGGAGGGTGGATTGTGAGATCCCACATTAGTTAGAGAGAGGAACGAAGCATCCCAACAAGGACGCTGGGTCCCTAAGGAGGGTGGATTGTGATATCCCACATTAGTTAGAGAGGGGAACGAAGCATCCCAACGAGGACGCTGGGTCCCCAAGGAGGGTGGATTGTGAGATCCCACATCAGTTAGAGAGAGGAACGAAGCATCCCAACGAGGACGCTGGGTCCCCAAGGAGGGTGGATTGTGAGATCCCACATCAGTTGGAGAGGGGAACGAAGCATGCCAATGAAGGTCCTCAAGAGAGGTAGACTGTGAGATCCTATATTGGTTGGAGAGGGAACGAAGCATTCTTTATAAGGGTGTGGAAACATCTCCCTAGTAGACGCATTTTAAAACCGTGAGGCTGACGGCGATACGTAATGGGCCAAAGCGGACAATATCTATTAGCGGTGGGTTTGGACTATTACAACAATAATGGAAAAGGAAAACTTCTGAATCATTGAAGGGAAGGCTAGATAAACTCGTCCTTCATGCAGCAATGCCGTGCTAAGTTTCGAACAGTGTAACGAGAGCGAACGAGACCTGTTTTTTTTGCAAAATAAAATGCAATCTCATTTTACTGGTTTCTGTTTGAGAAATCCTGTTCTACTTCATGTTCTTCAAATTATTTTTACAATTTTTGTTGCAGAAACTACTATCCATCGGTCAGGAAGCGAGCAGGAACATGAAATTAATCAAGAACTTCTGAATATCGAGACTGACTCTCGAATTCCGTTGTCGTGTTCTTCAACTGAAAATCAAAAGGTTGAGGATTCGATTGTTGCAGAAACCGCTATCGATCGGTCAGGAAATGTGCAGGAAACCAAAGTTGATCAAGAACTTATGAATCTTGTGACTGATTTAGGAACTCCTCTGTTCATCTCTTCAACTGAGCAGGAAAAATTTAATCAAGAACTTATGACTCTTGAAACCAACTTTAGAACTGGGGATTCCGTGGTTCTCCACGATGATCGTATGAATACGACTACTGCAAGTGACTTGAACCCGATTGAACCCGAAACTATAGTGCCTCTGCAACAAGAAAGGAACATTGATAGTGCTGAAAACGTGCCTCGATGCTCCTTGCCATCTCCTGATACAAGATATGATGAAAAGAAGAATGAGGGGTTCGGCTCGTTTAAAAACTCGGCAGAAATTGCTGCACCGCCGGGAAGAATGGATAATGATAAATCCGAGCCAGTATCGAAGATGGAAGAAACCATTGAAATACCTACAGAGCCCACTGCACATAATGGAAACGATCTAGAGTCTTGCAGTTGTCACATCTTACTCGAGACTGATGAAATAAAAGAAAGGAATGACAATGTGCCTCCGCCTTCTGTGTCGAGTGACTTAAACGTTGTAGAGCGTCCTGAGGCTTTAGTCGACGATTCAAAGGACCATAAGGATCTTAAGTTAACTGATTATGTTGTACAGGATCGTCATGAAGGAGTCGGTGGTTCGGGAGACAATTTTAAGGATCCCGTTCGTGAGACTTCCCAGGCCGAGCCATTTGATCCAGCCTCGGAAGTAGCTTCTTTTGACACTGGAGTCAAGAATGTGTCTGTTGATGTGAAAGCTGATTGTTCTAGGAATAGCAACGAGGAAGTCGAAGAAATTCCCGTTAAAGAAGTGAATGCAACCGAGATTAAGAGTGAACTCGGTGAAAACGAGAAGCACGATAAGAGTCAAAACTTAAGTGATGCTGCAAATTTTGGGATTGATAGTGTTCCATCAGCCTCCTTTTCACCAGAAGTTGAACCAATGGCCTCTTCCATGCATTCTCTGGATAATCTTTCTGAAAATGTTACCGATGTCGTTTCCGATGAAAACTCAGCTGCACCAACAGGTAATCTAAAGAAACTCGACGACAATGAAGTTGGAATCAGAGGAGTTCTTCGAGCTGATGATGAGAACAAAGCAGGAGCATGTGGAAGACATTCGGAGGACACGGCGCAAATTTATCTTCCAGAGGAAAAGGTTTCAACAGGGATCGATTCCACGATGCTTGAATCTAACACGAACAGCAGAGAGAATAGATGTCGTGCTGTTGCCGAAGAGATAGCAAACGAATCTCCTAGGAAGTTTTCTGGGACCGAAAACGCAGACACGAAAAGTTTCGGAATTAATTTAGTTTCAGATGCTCAGCAAAGTGTAAAAGACGACAATCATGGCGATGATCAGTCATGTCATGTTGCAGGTTTTAGCGCAGTTCAAAACTCGTCCAATGTCCATTCGAACAAGGAGGCGAATTTGGTTTCTGTCAGTAACGAATCTGTCACGGGAAGATCAGACGCTTCTCGGGATGGCAGTGTGAGCCAGCTTGTTGGAGATGTGAGAATTGCTTCTGAAACTTGGCAAGATGATACTGTGAAAACCGACATAAAACCGCAGCTTACATCATCCCTTCTCGATGCTTCGGTCGATGCGAGTAGTCAAACCGACAGTCTTGAAGGCAACTGGGGGTCTGTCTCAGGTATTCTTATACTTTCAAAGTACTTTTTATATCAAAAACTTTCTTGATAATTAGTATATTTCTTGATCATGAGGAACAGTGCTCTCAACTCAGTCAGATTTACCAGCTGTTGTTGATGGCGAAGCAACACTGCAAGCACGAGCCGAAGCAGAAGGAAACAACTCGAAGAGGAAGGAAGCTGCAACCAAGAGACAACATTCCGACAGATCTGATTTGTTCGAGCCACCATCTTTTATGACCTTGGTCGAACCTGATGGTAGAGGAATCCAAAGCACAGGCGCTTCCGAAATCCAGACCGACGAAAACCAACAGCAGCCAAATCCTGCATCTCTGCAGGCTGGGTGGTTTCCCTCGTACACTCACATTGCAAAGGACTCACCGGGACGAAAGAAGAACGAGGCAGTTATAGCGAAGGTAACAAACTGGAGCACAGGGAAGCCACACACTGCTCTCAAGAATCTTTTGGATGATGCTGCACTCGAAAACAAACAGAAATCATCACCAACACGAAAAGAAAACCTGGCTTCTATGATTCAGAAAGACGAAAATTCGACAGAAAATAGTGTCGTCAACGCAACAGTCGGCTCCGTTACTCGGCCGAGATCGCCTGCCTCACAATTGGGAAACAGAGAGATTCCAAATGAATGGAACTCTCCTGCAAGGTATCCATCAGACATCCGGAGAGAAAGGAGAAAAGGGAAGCCATATTGGGCTCAATTTGTATGCTGTTCATCAGTGCATTAGTAGTGTAGAGTGTTGCAGAACTGGCTTGAACGTTATTTAGCTGTATGAACTTTTCAGGGTGCTTTGCTTTTTGTGCCATATTCAACATGGCTCAATGAACAGAAACTTAGCAGAATTGGATCAGAGTTAAGATCATCACATTTAAACTAAAATTTTTGAAGAACTGATAGAAATCAAAAGGTTCATAACCCCATTAATAGAATTGAATAACCAACAGCTGTGTCTTTCATAAATAAAGTAGCAATTTCAGACTAAACTCCCTTATAATTTACTTGGAGATTCATAAAAAATACTCACTTTGTGGTCTAACCTCAATACAAAATAACAAATTGAAGAACCAAAATTACTAACAGAATGACTTTCACAAATGTCTAAGCTGTTGAAGGATTCCTCTAAATTACATTCTCCTTTTTGTCTCCTCATGTAACTTGAAGCTAAAGTGACCTTTGTGACCCTTTATTAGGCTGCAATGCCGACCGAGAATGTCGCCCGAAAAAAGAATTTTATCAGTGTTCTCAAATATTCTCCAAATGAGAGAGTGGGGGAAATATTGGCTTCTCAACTTGGAAAATAATGGAAAGACTAGAAAAGAAGTCAACAAGACCAGATATACATCTCCCTTAGTGAATTTTTCCCACAGCAAGACTGATCGGATCTTTACTATAAGCCTCAAGAAAGCCCTATCTATTCTCAAGATTGGACAGCCAACCTCTGAAGATGCTCAAAGAAAACTTGAAGGCTGACATCGTCAGTAAATATGATATCTGACCCAGCCGCCATTTCTTGAGCATTGTTATATGTTGCGGATGGATTCAACTTTGCCAGTAAGAATCTAGCCTGCTCACAAAATCAAGATAATAAAATATAAACGTCAATATAAACCTTCAGATGGAATGTTCATTCAGTTCCACAATCATACGTATTTATCAAATAAACCAACATCTACAAACAATCCTTTGGAACAGATGGAAAAACCCATTGCAGACATTAGAGAAATAATGTTTTTGTAACCATGAATTTTTTCTTTTATGCTTCACACGTCATAAACGACTTATTAGTAACAGAACGGTTGGAAAATAATCGAGCTAAGCATCAAAATTATGCATCAAAATTATGTAGCCATGTGCTATAAGTGAATTTTGAGTGATTAGAAAGGGACAAAACATGCAAAACAAACTTGTGTAATACTACTAGTAAAAACGAGCTAGGAGCTTAAAAAAATAATGACAGTGGAAGCAGAAAAGAAGTATAATAGTATTTTAGTGCTTCTGTGTAATCATCTTTGCTGTAGTGCAACCCAAAGGTACATATTAAGAAAATAACCTGAGAGCCATGCTGATCACAGACAACCAGACGAGGTACCGGAAAACGTTCGTTAATGATAATTTGGGCATCATCATGAGGAGCTTGTAATAACTGTGCAAATGCCTGTAAAAAGAATGCTAGACTGATTAAATGGAAGATATGGCTGATACACCCGTTATGAACCACCAAATGACTGTAGTGCAAGAAACACAATCAACTTTTAAATTTATTCTCTAAAAACAAAAAACATGGTATATATAGAACATTCATAAATGGTCGAAGGTTTCTAAAATGGGTAATTATAAAATCAAATTTTGAAAAAAAAATATTAAAAAACGAACTTATTAAATTTCAACTTTCAACAATAGTAGTAGTAGAGGGATTGAATAAGCAAGCACAAACTTGGTGTTCCGGCTGATTTTGGTATCCCATATTACGCCACTGAGCTATTGTCATCCCATGAAATACGACAACACTGAAATATGAATCTAGCAGGAGAATACGATCAGCTGCAATGGAAGCAACATCTAATAATGCTGGTGCAGGCAGTGAATTGAATGAGTACGATATTAGTGACGGTTGGATCATCACGGCAGCATTTGTAATGTTCTCCCTATTTAACAACATCCTAAAATATGCAGTTTCATCTGGACTGTTGTTAAACACCTGCACAGGATCACAAGTATCCAAACAAAGAATACAAATCATCTTTTCACTGGATCATGTTCATATGAACAATCTCAAGAATGATATCATGGAAGATGTATATACCTGAACAAATTGTGAACGCCGCAAATTAAACAAGAACTGAGGATACAAAGAAAATGAAGGATTTAGAGTAAAGGAAGATGGATCGTCTTTCCGGTAATCACCAAACTTAGAACAGAGGCGAATCAAGGATCGATCCAACCATCGAATAGCATCAAATCCCTCCTGATAAGAGTAAAATTAACATAAGGTAACTTATAACTTTGGAGATATAATTAAGAACAAATGACCAATTAAACCAGCAAGTAACAAAACCTAGATAGCAGGAAGCAATTTCGTAACCAGCAATTTCGCTGACTAATATGCAACGATATATTTCCAAGCTGTCAATAACCAAGGAATAATACATAGCATGGTCTAACTAACGCCAAAAGTCCAAAAGGCGCCAGAACAACTATCTCAATAAGAAACGCGAAAAGAATAAATGCTAGGTCCAAATGGGTTTGCGAACAACACAGCAACTTGGGGAAGGGCATTACGAGGGGAATCTTCCCCGAATATTGCACCCAAATGTCAAAGTAGGGCAGTCCATTGGAGGATTTACAACTTCTTTGGACATTTATCCTTCCAAAAAAACCCTTCGTCATCTCTTTAGGAAGAGGATGGGCAGTGGTAGCTACTTTCTTGAAAAGGAATTAGCAAGTAAAAGCCCCCAAGGGACTAAGTTTCATTGTAACCTTTTTTCATTATAATGAAAATAATTCTTTCAAAAAAAAAAAAAAAAAAAAAAAAAAAAAAAAAAAAAAAAAAAAAANTGAACCCAGCATAAAACCTGGTTACATTAGATCTTACATGCATGCAAGTACAGACAAAATGTGATTTTGCAGTCCGAGACAAATTTACGGTTTCTTCCATTCACAAATAGGACTTGAATCCATGCAAAGATCACAAGTTCTCAAACCACATATGCAACCATCTTGAGTTCACTATCTCTCACGATCCCTTGACACAGTATAAATTCATTCGTTGACACAGACTTGCACAGATTAAACAAATTAAGCAGGTTGAGGTGGTTTTTCAAAAGAAGGGCAAAGTGTTCAACCAGACGTTCAATGAACGTAGAATTCTAAAATACCTCCATCTCCATTTTCAAGGAAGTTAATCTGGCCACGACAACTGCAGCAGCCTCTTGATCAAACCCTTGCACCAATTCCTGAAATCAATGCCTCAAAGATTTAACTTTTCACCGTTTATTGAGATAGAAAAAGATAACCAACACAGAGAATTAGTGTGTGTGTGTGTGTTCCGACTTTTCATCATAATAGAGAAAGAACCAAACCAGAGAGCACAAGTGTGTGAGGGCGTGTAAATGCCAAGAGTGGTTAACAATTAAATATTATAAACAAGAGTATGTTGATTATGATACAACCACTCCTAGATGCCATGCGGACTGATATGCATGTTCGATGAGATGAATTGAAAATAGTGCTATTCATCTGTACACATGAATGCCAATTAAGGGCACCCATTGAATATTGTAAGTAGGAACCACACCAATCATCATACTCAAATCTTAGAAAGGATGATTGGAGGTCTTTTCTTTAGTTTGCTTCCATTTGTGGGCTCTATTTTTGTGTGCTCTCATATTCTCCTTTCTTTTTCTTTTATTTCGGTCCGGCTCTCTTTATTATTTTTTTCCTTTGTATGTCTTTTCTNCTTCCTCCAATGAAATGTTAGTCGTTAATCCCCATTGGATAATAGATCTTAGAACTGTAGAAATAGAGTAATAATAATGAACAGAAAAGTTTTGAAAAATGTAAAATAAGAACCTCTGAGCTAACTGCAGTGTCTATCCATCTTCTAGTGACAGTTGTAACCCGAAGCATTGACTGACCTTCAGGATCTTGATAACTGCAATCATAATAATAAATGACCGCACCCATATTATTCATGATGTCACATATGCTGTTATTATCAAATGGAAATAAACCCTCTCAATTGATAGCTTACCTAGTAAGAAACTGCAAATACAACTGTGGATTTGCAGTTCCTGGAGAACTTGATCTATCACTTGATGAAAGATCAAAAAACACTGTCAAACAAGTGCTTTTGTCAAGACCACACATTTTCCACAATGTTGTATTGCCCTCCCCAATAACAGTATCGGCAATAGCAGGACCTTTCTGAAGATATGCACCACAAGCAATCAGTTTCATGAAGCAATCAAGTAAATGGAAAATTTATTATCCCTGAGCAAAAGCCAACAACAGTAAATTCAAAGCATACGACCTTCTCCAAAGATGTGCAAGGTCCAATTATCCCCTGAATTTTGATATCCTTCGAACAATTGATCTCAAGGGTTCCACTGAAATGTAAAAGCAGGTATAAAGTGACATGAAATACTATCCGCTCGGGAAAGAACTAAGAAGAATTAGATGCATGGATTCCAAAATTGTGTTATACTTGTCCAAAGTAGATGCAGAAGACGTAGACATACCAGAAGCAACAGCCAACGAAATTCATACAACTAAACTTATTTTTAAAACTTTCCCATCTTACTAATATCCATTATTACTTCCCTACTCTTACAGAGTACACATTATTTTCATTGTCATCCAAATTTGAATCATACCATGTAATTCTAGCAATCACCCAGTTTTAATGACTTTAAGCATTTGAGCCTTCATGATACCCATTCATCTTTTCTTTTTTTAATTGTACCTATGATATCAAATATATTTAGATTTATAGTTTCCTATTTGGATTTTACCAAATATCAAGACTAGGTAGTTGACAATACCACCAAAATGGCCATCTACAACTTAAGCTAACATGCAGAAACTAAAACATGGACCAAGTGAATTAGAAGAAAAAGAAGCACACAATACTTATAAAACTATGCACTCACTTAAAGCAAAGACCAAGAGAGTGCTCCCCTCCTTCAAACACACGCTTGAAAGAGTCCTTAAATACCGAATGTCCAAAGCTTTCAGCCAGAACAACAAGGCCACCAGTTTTTTCTACTGTAACTTTCATTTCCGCAACACCAACCTACATATAAATTCCAATGAATGAAGCATGTTTATTGATAGCAACAGAAAAATATAAATAAACGAAATATTATTACAATAAAATGATTGCACTATGATTGTTAAATAAACCTTGTACAGTGTATTTGAACCCCGATGTTCAAATCTAAGTCGGTTCAAATCAAATAATCATTAAACTACATCAAGTGTATTTTATACCATTAAAAGTAACTAAATCCTGATGTTCGAATCTGATATATGTTGACTCTATTGAGTCTCAATTACTTTATACCTTATAGAACAGTAGGCACCAATATTTTGTAAGATAAATTTGAGTAAACAAAATGAGATAAAACATGACCTCATCAACAATCAAGTATGTCAGATTTGAATATCAGGAAATCCATTACATCTGGATAAGTATTTAGCAAATGAACAGTATATCAAACTTCCTTCAGGAGCTGAGGAGTTGATAATACTTTTAATACAGTGCAGCAAGCATAAAGATCTTTAAAGCAAACATGTCCAATTATAGAATTCCCATGTAGTTTTATATCATACTTCTTTAATAGAATTATAGAAAAACAACTTAATGTTACTTCTTGCAAATTGCTAAAATCATATTTTTAAAAGCAGAAACAGATTCCATTTGAGGCAGGTAAAAGTTTATACTGACCTGATCAAGTGCTGATGCAAAAAGATCCAAGACGTGGCCTTGGCCAACCAGTTGTTTTGCAAGACTTTCATAGAATTTGATTGCTTTTTTAAAGTAAGGGGCTGCATCTTTGTCGAGGTCTTTATGTGAACGTACTGGGTCTGATAGATCTTTGGAAACAATCTGTAAATGTTCAATTCCATCAGTATATCAAACAAAACATCAGCGGGAAGGAGATTAATCATATATCAAATTTCAGTTCTAACCATTTAAATGATAACATACAAAAGATAGTAGAACAAAGTCCATGCAAAAGATAGTAGTTCCCTTCATCACTCACAAAAACAATAACATACAATCATGTCCTTGATCACTTGGGTGCTTGTGTACCACAATTAATTACGGGAAAAAATCGCATTGAAGTAAATAAGTTATGACAATGCAAGTAATCGTGTGCACCACTTCAATATATGTCAAGTAATTATTCCAACCTTAAAACCCCATAGTCAAATTAACTAAACTGATGTCTAAAGAAACAGAGTGAGGACAAATCTAAAACGAGGAAACAGAAGAAAATAAGATAGATGCAATGATGATATCTGCCACTTTTCGATGCAAGTTCTATAAGCACTTACACCTAAATACACACCTTTTGTAAACCACCATAGTTGAGTTATGCAAAAGAGGCTTTAAATTAAATTGTTGCAGTCAATGGATATGAACACAGTTTTTTCAGTGGCAAGGGCTGTAACTGAAAAATATGCAACATTTGGATCCAACTTCCAAGTTTACTTGCACATTTTTGTAAACTACAAAAATGTATTCGAACAAACAGGCTATTGCTATACTAAGGTATAGTTCCAATGAATAGCAAGACAAAATAGCCGCTACCCATCCCATGAACTTTGATAAATATTATATACTAATACTAGCCTCACATGATACTAGAAAAGCAGTGAGAGA
The DNA here is from genome assembly GCF_002806865.2 of Cucurbita pepo subsp. pepo. Classification (NCBI taxonomy): domain Eukaryota; kingdom Viridiplantae; phylum Streptophyta; class Magnoliopsida; order Cucurbitales; family Cucurbitaceae; genus Cucurbita; species Cucurbita pepo. The sequence continues at coordinate 765,401 of NC_036645.1, read as the reverse complement.
AAAAGGTGAAAACATAAGGATCCTGGCTCGATTAGGCCATAAAAATATTGGCCAAAGAAGGCCGGCCAACTGATGAGGAAAATAAGATCATTAAGTCCATATTGTTTGTACTATTGAATTGATTTGAACAAGTGCAGATAACAAGTTTGAGGGAAAAACACAAGTCAACGGCACAAGATGACCAAAATGACCCAGAGAATGTCTGCTACCGAAAGAAATGGCAAGTCAAAATCAAGTACAAACAAAACTTAGTAATAAAGCAAAATAAATTACCAAGTGTAACTCTACGCCTCTGTACAATGTTCTAACAACCAAAAAAATCAAGTAACTTACAAAACTTATTCATAGCATAAGATCTGATCTAGTCTAGCACAAACCATGATATATAATTCGAAACAATAAACACGAGGAACAGATTTTTTTTTTTGGTTACCGTGCCAGGCCCTTCTGTGCATGGTCCACCAACCAAAGCGATAATTCGAGCACCAGTGCCAGGCAAACAAGCTCCAAGCAAACTAGCTGCAACACTCAACGCCACTCCGGTGCATCGAGATGCCCGATTACCGGGAGAAACAGGCCATTGATCCGTTTGAAGTTCATCCAACAACTAAAATTCATAACAAATACAACCGAGTTCAAGAATTTCCAATCCAATGTGGGATATTGAACCAAAAAGAATTGAACAGAAACATTGAACCAAGTGAAACCTACGGAATTGAGGGTATATTCGCATTCAGAAGCAGGCAGCAAAAAACGTGTAACACCGGAATTAGGGAATCCATTCTGGACCCCCTTTTGATACGCTCCAGCAACTCTCCGCCCACCAATGGCAAGACCCAATTGCTCCAAAACCTGCTCCTTAGAAACCTCCTTCGTACCCCGAAACACATACACCTTAGACATATCAGAGAATCCCAATTCATGAACCTGAACCTGAGTCCCAAACGAAACAAATCCAACAAGTGCATTATCAGGCAACAACCCGATCGCCCTTTTAAGCGCGGATTTCACAAACCCCAATTCCTCCTCGATCATGCAGGTATCAAGCAGAAACAGAAAAACCGGGGAAGGATTCGCCTGCTGGGCCGAATCCATAGCAGGATTGGGGTTAATTGATTGCGGAATAGCATATTGAACAGTGGTGTACTGAGGATAAAGCTCCCCAGGAAGATGGGTCTCAGAGATCATGGCATAATGAGGAGGAAAATGACATCTCTGGTAGCAAAACGGACAGATCCAAATCTTGGCGGTAAAGTCAACACGGGAAAATGGGTTGAGAACCGCGGAGCAAGACTTACAACGGAGCGGCGCGTAAGGGAGAGTTGGGATCTCAGGGTGAGGACGGATCGGAGCGATCGAAGCAGCGAGTGGAACAACGCACTTGCTAGCCTCAACTTTGGTACGAGGCCAAACATTCCATGTCATACGAACTCCATCGATTCCTTCGGGATCTGCGTTCGCCATTTCTGACATTGTGGAGATGGAATTGAAAGGGGAATGGAATTGTTTCTTATGGGAAATGGGTTTTTCCCGCGAAGGGAGAAATTGGGTGTTGGAGAAAGGAATTTGAAAGAGGGAAAAGAGCCGAGAAAGAGAGAGAAACAGAGAGAAACAAGCGAATTGAGGCGACCCCCTGAGAAGTTGCAGAGAAGGGGTCACCGCAGGAAGAGAGAGAGAGAGCTAGAGAGAGAGAGAATTGGAATTGAAGAATTAGAATTGGAAATTGGGAAGGAAGAAGGGTTGAGGTTTGACACAGATTTGGTGGGCAGAGAGGTTGAACCAAAAAACCATGTCAAAAATTTCTCACCTTTGCCCTAAAAACCTAAGCATTTATTGCAAACTTCCCATATGAATTCATCCATCTTTTCGAGGAGTGAACTATCGACTCATATGAATTTGTATGTTAGAAATAAGTAACGACTCGATTCGAAATATAAAATATAAACATAACGATTGATGTCATGTTCATTGGAATTGGTTCGAGATGACATTAGGGAGGTACCAATGATGACAGATATCACTGATGTTTTTTTTTTTTTTTATAAATAAAATGTATGTAGATTGAAGTTTTTATTTAGCGTATACCTATGATGTTTTAATGAAAATTTTTAAGATATATATACACGCATTGAGTCACGAGCATTCACATGTAGCCCTCTCTAATTCACATATCTCCGTTTTGGTTAATAAAGAATACTATAAATAGTGGCGACACCCATCAATGAGTATATTGCTAGGATTTGACCTTGATCGATCCACCTAAGTTGGTTCGTGTTAGGCCTCGACTGACCTACATGGGTCAGTCTCTGCAACCTTGACTGACCCACATAGGTCAACTTATATACGACTCAATCGACCCTTCAAGTGTATGGTTTATTGCCATTCTCTCTTGGCATCTTCTTCATTTAGCTCATTGTGAAGGACCAAGACTCGTTCATGCTTGAAAATGAGAATCCAAGGCAAGTTGCCATCTTTCACTCTTGAACATATTGAGTCAAATTTCGAACTTAACTAGCTCCAAACTGAAACCAATTATAATTTTTTTAAAAAAAACCGACGAAACAGTGACGTAAAATAAACATCGCGGGGACTAGAGTGTGCTTGCTTGGATTAAATTTTAAAAAGAACGTTCAATACATTGGAAATGAAAACGTCTTGGGTCAATAGTCGAGGTGCATGCAAATTGGTCCTCCGTCTAAGAATAGAGTTCTTCATAGATCAAGCTATGCTCGGTCTCATCAAATTGGACTTTTAACACATTTTACTTATTACAAGGTCTAGTCGGGATTTTGAGTTCGTCGAGAGTGACTAACCGACCCTTTTGAGCTAAATTAGGTTCTAAGCTCTCTCTCCCGATCCCGAGTCTAAAAAAAAGGAAATTTATTATTAATTATAAATTGAAAAAACAATTAAACATCAAGGAATAGTGAATAAAGAAGGACAAAAGCAAGTGAAATTTGGTAGGCTTATAAAGAATCGGGTCCACCCGAACCCGACCCGAAACCGTGTGAAGGATCCAGATCCAAACCCGTGAAATTCAAAAAAGGTTTCTTCTTTCTTCTGTATTATAATAAGGAGGTTTTGCATGTGGAATGTGTTCTGTCATTTCAAATTTCTTCCCTCTCTCTCTCTTCTCTAACGGCTATTTCTCTCTCTTCTTCCTTCTCTCTCGCTCTCTTGTCTTCCTCAATCTTCACTCTTCTTTCTCTCTGTCAAATCCATTTCTACTTCCTCCAATTCGCCGTTTCTTTCCAATGAAGCATTTTATGCAGCCAAGAAACGGTATCTTGCGAGATACCCATGCCGCCGACCAGCCTTCTTCGTCGTGCCCTAGCGCCGGAATCAAGGGAAGACCCCCTAGGAAGCCCAAGTCCTCCAAGGAGAATGCTCCGCCTTCAGATCCGAACTCCATGCTTCCAGATTCCAAACCCTCGCCGGCCAAGTCGAAGAGCCCGCTCCCTCCCCGTCCTCCGTCTTCCAATCCACTCAAGCGGAAGCTCAGTATGGAGGCACTTGCTGAGAATTCGATCCCTGGGTTGTCTGATTCTGGTGTGAAGGTACATTTCGTGTTGCAATTATGTGTGTTATGGTTCAACTTAACTAAGCTAATAGAAGTCGCATTCTGTGCAACTTAACTAAGCTAATATAGTGAGTGACTCCGTTTTTTTTTTTTTTTTTTTTTTTNCCGTAATGTTACTTAAAACCTGGATGTTCAACTGTGTTTCCTATTGTTATGATTTATTTGTGGCTTGTATTGATAAAAGATTCTACATTATGTTAACTGAGATGAGGGGTATGAGTGCCAGGAGAAGGAGAGATTATGTACTCTCAATTTAAGAGGATTTTTTGTTCTAGCTGCCAATATTGTCTTGCCAAACATAATTTATGTCTGTGATTTTCAGGTGGTAGTGCGGATGAGGCCATCGAGCAAGGATAGAGACGAAGGGGATAATATAATACAGAAAGTTACTGATGATTCTTTGTCAATTAATGGCCAAACCTTTACTTTTGATGCTGTTGCTGACACAGAGGCAACGCAGGTACGATCTTTAATGACCACTTTTGTAGCTTTTTGATGGGCATTTGTAAATACGGGGTGAATGATTAACTTTTGTTTTATTCTGTTTTCAGCTTGATATCTTCCAGCTTGTAGGAGAACCTCTAGTTGAAAATTGTATGGCAGGTTTCAACAGTTCCGTATTTGCATATGGACAGGTATGGCTACATCCCTTCGTCCACCTTTCTGTTCCTTGCACTTTATGATGTTTATTTTCTCATCCTAAATGCCTATGTACTCATTGAATCAGACGGGAAGTGGAAAGACATACACCATGTGGGGTCCAACCAATTCTTTGTCAGATGACAATTTATTAAACGAACAAAAAGGCTTAACTTTCCGTGTTTTTGAACGACTTTTTGCTCGTATAAATGAGGTGGGTTTAGAAGTTTTAGTCCTTAGACTCTTGAAAGTAATGGTGCATAATCTCACGTTATTTAGTCTTTGATTAAAATTGCAGGAACAAGTGAAGCATGCTGACAAGTTACTTAAGTATCAGTGTTCCTGTTCTTTTCTCGAGGTTGGACAACAATTGTCTTCTACAGTATGATCTACATATTTTATCTATGAATTCGTTCAAATTCTATGGAAACTTTGTTGCAGATTTACAATGAGCAAATCACTGATTTATTGGATCCAAATCAGAGAAACCTCCAGGTTAATGATAATTCCTACTGTCTCTTAATAGCTCACTTTCTCTCCAAATAGTAAACTAAAAGAATAGAGAAGAAACAATGGTTCTACTTCCTGTTATATGAGAAGCTTATTCTGTCTTCTGTTGGATTCATCTTTCAGATTAGAGAAGATGTAAAGTCTGGTGTTTATGTTGAAAATCTAACGGAGGAGTGTGTATCAACCATGGCAGACGTTACTCAGCTTTTAATGAAGGTTTATTATCTTCCTCATCCTGCTAATTCATGCACCTAAGTGCACGCCCAACCAAGCTTAACACGCAAACACACAAACAAAGTTGAAATATAAATGTTAAGGGTATTATTATATATTTATATTATCTTTTCGTCTTGGTTAAAGATTACCCTTTCTATAACAATTATAATAAATTACTGTTATTACAACCAAAACTCTTTGATTTAACCATGATATATTGCACCCATAAGCTCTATATTTGATTGTATTTAGGCTTTACACAACCTGTGCTTTGAAATTATTAAGTTAAATTGCTAATTGATTCTTCTTTCTAAGGATCATTGTAATTTGGCCTACCTTGATTTGGAATTTGTTTGGTTTTTCCTCTTTCTACGTTGCGTCCGCATGAGAACCAATTAGATTAGTGATGCACTGATTAGATTAGTGCTTCCATCATACAGCAATCTTTTCAAATCTCGAAATTTGAAAGGCTTGTCATCAGTTTTGTAGTGATATTTATGAAAATTTGCATCAGTTCATGGTCACCACTCTTCTACCTTTTTTAGTTACCCTTTTAGACTGACTTCGATAGTTTTAAACATCACATATATTTATAATCATAGAATAATTATGCAGGGTTTATCAAATAGGAGGACTGGTGCAACAAGTATTAATTCTGAGAGTTCGCGGTCGCATACTGTTTTTACCTGTGTTGTTGAATCTCGATCCAAGGTAATACTAAAAGAATGTTGCTAATATCTTTTAATATGGTATCATTGGATTTAAATCAAAGAATTTATCATACAAGGTTGTCTGCGACATGAAAAGTGAAAAGTAAATGTCGTCATGATTGATCATTGATCAATAGATTAGATTAATAGCTATTGGCGCTGTAACTTAAAAAATGGATAATGATCATCCAGTTTGTTTAGAATGGAAATGCATGAGTACCATCTTTCTATATTCAAGTATTGGTACTTGGAAAATATAGATTGACAATGATTTTATTGTGCAGAGGATGGCAGATGGTTTAAGTAGCTTTAAAACGAGTAGAATAAATCTTGTTGATTTAGCTGGTTCCGAGAGGCAGAAGCTAACAGGTGCAGCTGGGGAGCGTTTGAAGGAAGCAGGAAATATCAACAGATCACTCTCGCAACTTGGGTATAACCAATGAACACTAGTGGAATATATAGTTCAGATCTATCATTTAAGCAGTGATCTTACCAGGGAGTTTTTTTATTGTTAATTATTTGGCTAATTATTTATCAGAGTTGATACAGCTGCATGTTTTATTATTTTCATCTTCAGTGAACAAAATATCAACAAATATTTAATTTTTCGTTTCATGTATAGAGAAATGGAGCACTACGATCAAGTTTATTTGACAAGCTAGATATCTAGGGAAGTATCGGATACCAAACATTAGAGGAGAAGTGTCGGATAGAATTTGTACAGAGTTGGCATCCTTTTCCTTTTGCTATGATGAAGAATTAAATTACATTATTAAACTATTTTATGAATTGTAGTTTTCATATGTTCAACTTCCGGGAAAAGACTCGGCTGAACATGAAAAACATCAAATTTTAGATAGTGCGCACACACTTTAGCGAAGGATATTACTTTTGCAGTTTAGCTTCTTTTGTGTTTGGATTAATAAATTGAGCTATTGTGTTTTGATTATTAAATTGAGCTATTTTGTGTTTTGATTTCAAGTTCTAATTTGTCGACATGTGTCACTAAGGATGTGCCTCGAAGAGTCTTTTTTTCCCATTTTATTAAGAAAACGATTGTGGTACAGGAATCTAATCAATATTCTTGCCGAGATTTCTCAAACTGGAAAACAAAGGCACATCCCATACAGAGACTCCAGGCTCACTTTCCTATTGCAAGAATCTCTTGGGGGAAATGCAAAACTAGCGATGGTTTGCGCCATTTCTCCATCACAAAGGTTAATATAATATTGCAGAGCTTCCTCTTACCTTGAAGAAAATTTTCCTTCTTGAAATGTAAAGTTACGTGGGTTGTTTTTGCAGCTGCAAGAATGAAAGTTTTAGTACATTGAGGTTTGCCCAGCGTGCAAAAGCTATAAAAAACAAAGCTGTTGTTAATGAAGTTATGCAAGATGATGTGAATCACTTGCGTGAAGTGATACGGCAGCTCAGGGTACTCTTTTTGTCCTTAGTATTAACAATTTCTCATGTAATGTTTGTACTGTTTGAGTTGAGAATGTGACTAAACTGAGGTGTTTAATAGGATGAACTACACAGACTAAAGTCAAATGGAAATAGTTCAAATGACGCAAATGGAGGACACTCTGCAGCATGGATCCGTAGAAGTTTATATCTACTAAAATCTAGTATAAGTCGTCCTATCACATTACCTCATGTGGATGATGATGGTGATGAAGAAATGGAAATTGACGAGGAAGCTGTTGAGAAGCTCTGTGATCAACTGGACAAACAAAATACTGGTTCTGAGGCTAGTGAAGATAAGGAAACTGAAACTGTTAAATTAGGTTCATCAATTGCCTTAGAAGGAAATGAGTTTTCTGGAACTGAATATCGAAAGAAAAGTTCTGATGTTTTAGATGTAAACATGGAAGAGGAAACATCTGTACAAGACGAGGTTATGATTGTTGGTACAACAGAAGAGCCGGTTTACGATACTCCAGTATGTTCCAGTGCTGACTTGACAAACCATCAGAACCTTGAAGCACAAACTCAAATAGCAACAAACTTGCTTGACCAACTCTTCTCAGGTGAACCTTCTGAGAATAATATTGTGAGCTCTTTGATGGAGGAGGGAGTAAAAAGTGGAGAACTAAAAACTCCAGGAGATGGCCCCTTGTGTACATCCTCTGAACCTCTCAGTGGATATCAGACTAACAAGTCCGATTTAGATACACTCAACAATTCCTCAAATGGAATTCTTAATTGTGTTTCTCCTCCAAGTCTCAGCATAGTTCCTTGTGATGTGTCGCCAGCTCTTAAATCCCCTACTGCAAGTGCTTCACCTAGAATCAGCGATAGTAGGAAAAGCTTGAGGACTTCAATGATGTTGTCTGCTTCACAGAAAGATCTTCAAGCTGAGACTAAGCTTGGCTTAGATCTTCTGCAAAAACCACTTGAAAAGTCCTTGAGATGGAGCTCCGCTAATGCACTATCAATGTCTACCCAGAGTAAGAATACTGCAGTAACTACAGAGCAGTTGGCTGCAAGCATCCGAAATGGGCTTGAAATTATTGATAGTTGTCGGCAGAGCTCAGCATTGAGAAGGTCTTCATTCAGATTTTCATGTAAACCTGCAGAAAAGGTTAATATGCCAATAAACAAAATTGATGTTGGCGTGCAAACATCATGCGGTGATGAGGCTGCTGGTGAAAACCTTTTTATGTGCAGTTGTTGCAGAATTAGAAAGCAGCTGGAGGTTGGAGAGGAGAAAGGCAGCTCAGATCTGCAATTAGTACCTGTGGATGGTCCAGACTCTGCTGAGAGGTCCAGGATACAAGTTCCTAAAGTATGTGAAGTTGATATTCCATTTTTTCCGGCTGTTTAGTGTGTATATATGTATCTATATATTTTCTTGTTCTTCTCCAGGCAGTTGAGAAAGTTCTTGCTGGGGCTATCAGAAGAGAAATGGCACTTGAAGAATACTGCAACAAGCAAGCATTTGATATTAATCAACTCAACCGTTTGGTATGTTCTTTCGTGATTGTCAGTATTTTATCCCCTGGACCTGCTGGCCATATCTTTTGATTTAGCTTGACTTTTGCTTGGGGGGGGCTGCCTTTCGCAGGTACAACAGTACAAACATGAGAGAGAATGCAATGCTGTACTTGGGCAAGCCAGAGAAGACAAAATTATTCGCCTTGAGAGCCTCATGGATGGTGTTTTACCATCTGAGGAGTTCATGGAGGAGGAACTATTGTCCCTCAAATATGAGCATAAGGTTCGAGTCTCTATCTAGAAATATTTCCCCTGAGAGATTATTTCATTTCTAACTTTGGCATGTACAGGTTTTAAAGGAAAAATATGAGAATCACCCTGAAGTCCTACAGACACGAATGGAGTTGAAAAAAGTTCAAGATGAGTTGCAAAGTTATAGGAATTTCTGTGACTTGGGCGAGAGAGAAGTGCTAATGGAAGAGATTCAGGATTTAAGAAGTCAGCTGCAATATTACACTGATTCACCTTCCACATCCTCGCGAATGCAAAAGTCTCTTTTGCAATTGACTTATTCTGAACCTAGTAGCTCTACACCTCTTGGTGCAATCCCAGAGTTAATAGAAGAGAGTGTTGAGGAAAAACTTGAACAGGAGAGAGTTCGTTGGACTGAGGCGGAGGGCAAGTGGATCTCTCTTTCAGAGGAACTGAGAAGTGAACTTGAAGCGAGCAGGTTGCTAGCAGAAAAAAGAAAACGAGAGTTTGAAGCTGAGAAGAAATGTGCTCAAGAGTTGGAGGAAGCTATGCAAATGGCAATGGCAGTGCATGCACGGTTACTAGAACAGTATGCAGACTTGGAAGAAAAGCACATGCAACTGCTTTTAAGACATAGAAAGATACAGGATGGAATTGGGGATGTCAAAAAGGCAGCTGCTAGAGCAGGAGTTAAGGGTGCAGAATCCAAGTTCATAAACACCCTTGCTGCTGAAATTTCTGCACTAAAAGTTGAAAGAGAACGGGAAAGACGCTATCTAAGAGATGAGAACAAGGGGCTTCAAGCTCAATTGAGAGATACTGCTGAAGCTGTGCAGGCTGCGGGCGAATTGCTTGTGCGGTTAAAAGAAGCAGAAGATGGAGTTGCTGCTGCTCAGGTCAGTTAAAAAAATGATATAGGTTGCCAGGTCTCATTATAAAGTTATTGATAATGATAATAATAAAAAAAAAACTTTTAGGGGAAAAATATTACTTTTTACATGGGAGAAGGCATACTAAGGTAGTCCAACTTCGAGTTGAACATAAAATTACTTAATGATCTATATATACTCAGTGTGCCAGGCCTCGTTCTAAAGTTGGTGGTGCTAAAAAGGGAAATATAATGATTTAAATGAAGGTTGTCCAATAACACTCTTCATGTTGGAGTTATGAACCAAGGTTGTCCAATTTTGAGTTGAACATAAAATTATTAATTGATTTAAAATGGTTGTTACAGATGAAGGGCGGCAAAAAAAATTGACATACACATCACTTAAACCAGAATCTTTGGACAGTTTTGATTAAAAGACGTATTTCGTGTGCAAGACTTACTATCCTGCTTAGTTCTGAAGTTGGTGGTGCTAAAAAGGAAACATTTGATGTTAAATTTGGTTAATTCTGTTCATTTGTTTGCAAGACTTATCCATCCTCCTGATTAGTTCTGGACGAAGTTAAATGATATAGCCCTATTTTCGTGAACTGCTGGGAGCCTTAATTTTCGGGCGAATGCACATTTAATACGTAAACCTTGCACATTTCTTCCATTACAGTTGGATATTTTTAGAAAAGATATGCCTTGTATATTTTCTGGCTCAGCCTACGTTGAATGAAAATAGGGATTGTTTCGTGCCTGATTTTATGCTTGCTTCTAATAAGTGGATATATCAACTAACTAGCATTCTGTTAAGTAAATTTTGGTCTAACTTCTTTTGATGACATCTGCAGAAGCGAGCAATTGAAGCTGAGCAAGAAGTCGAGAAGGCCTACAAGCAGATTGATAAATTGAAGAAAAAACTCGAAAAGGAAGCTACGAGGCCTGCTTACGATGATGAAACTAGCAAAGCCAAATACGACATAGACGAAACCCTCGATCAGGGCTGGAGAGAGGAATTTGAGCCATTCTACAATGGTGATGATGGTGAGCTACCTAAACTCTCAGAACCTTCCTGGTTTTCTGGATATGATAGATGCAACATATAGGATGAAAAAGTTTTGGCAACCAGATACATGTCACCCGTAAATTTCCCATTATATATAGGTTGTTCAATATAACCCTCTTTGTTCGTGTTCCCAATAGCTATTACTTCTGATTATGAGGAGAACTATGTGCTAGTTCCCCCATTGTCTGTATTCAAATTCAAATTCAAATTCTGGAAGTTCATAAGGGGTGGAATGAATCGTAGAATTCTTTCATTGTGTCCCTCCCATCAACATTTTAAGCCTCTTAGTTTCGACAAATATGCGAGTTGCAATATTTCTTGCTTCTCATGTCACATTCATTAGGATTACCATCGAAATCCACCAACTCTTTAGATAAGTAATGTTGGGCTTTATTCCTTCTGATATTAGCTTATTAAATATCTCTCAATATTTTGTTTCTTAAGGAGAGAAATCTTGAGAATAGATTCTTAGTTTGTATTCATATCTGCAAAGTTCATTGTCATTCTGACATGTTGTCAGCTTGTTGACAAATGGCTTGCATTGTTCTTCACCATTCAATTTCTCTGCTCTCTATTAGAGGTTAAGATATTCTTCCTTGGGAGTAGCTGTTCAATGGGTACCATGGAATGAGTCCCAAATTGTGGTGTTAATGCAAAAAGGATAACGGATGGACCCCAAAGTAAAGGAGCAGAGATAATGTTTAGAGTTTTGGCATAATAATGGTAGCCAATCATCAAAGTTCATTGTTATTTCATTCCCTCTTGTGAGAAAGGAAAAAAAAAAAAAATGAGAGGAGACCTGAAATTGGAGCTGTTCTCATTTATTGATTTGGTTTTGTTGTCAAATGGATAGGAAGCAATGTTCAGAAGGATCAGTGAAATATGTCTGTGAAACCAAACAGACAGACAGTTCATTGGCACTTCTCTTCCTCAAATAAGAACAGACCATTTTGATTTATTAACGCCATGGAGACCATAGAACAGGATGCTTGTGGCTTTGTCCCACTTTCTCTCTCTACAGAGGATCATTTCTTTCTCTTTCTCTCTCTTAAAGAAATAGGCTCTTTACAGACAAAGAAAAACAAGTAGGGCTCTCAACCCTAGCCATCCATTCATCCTTTCATCTCCCAATTGGAACTCACAGATTTCATATATTTAATGCCCATTCTCTCTCTCTAGCTCTATGAGAGTAGGAACAACTGACCCATCATAATTTAAAGATGGAAATGAATTTTGAAAGTGACCATTGGGAGACAATTCCAGCTATGTGATGGCGAGAGAGAGAGAGAGAAAGAGCTTTCTTTTTCTTGGTGGAATGGAGAGAAGGGGGCTGTTTGGTTCTTGTTAGTGAGAGATGAGATTTTTAGAGTGAGAAAGTTTCCTGAGTTTGGTTACACCGTGTGAAAATTATTGAATGTGGCTGTCATAGACCACAACATGGTTGCCCCTTCTTAATTATTGGATGCTCTTTCATCCAACCGCGTAAAATTTCTAACGTGTTCTAACCCTTCCAATACTTTATCCACAACTAGAGAATATAAGAGAACTTTTCGAAAGAGAAGATTCTCTCTTAGGAAAGACATGGGTTTTCTTTTTTTACTGCAATGGTATGATTATTGGACCCTCCCCTCGTTCCGTACTAGGCCTCGGTAGAAAAACATTATTCAACAAAGTTGTCATGTTGCATAGTGTGCAATTGTGAGGTTCCACATCGGTTGGAGAGGGGAACGAAACATTCCTTGTAAGGGTGTGGAAATTTTTTCCTAGTGGACGCATTTTAAAACCGTGAGGGGAACCCCTGAAGGGAAAACCTAAAGAGAACAATATCTATTAGTAGTGGGTTTGAGCGGTTTTAATCATTGGATTCTCTTAGACATTCATTACCAAGCCTTTCAGCTAAGGGAGAGTGTTTTCTCTTATGAAAGGGAGAGTCTTTTCTATTTGGTCCGGGCTAGAAAACATTATTCAACAAAGTCGTTACATTATTCTAATTATTAGATGCGTTTATTATATATTCAACCGTGTAAAACTGCCGACCAAATCGTTTCAACCCTTCAAATAATAGCAAGAAAACAAGAGACTTAGAGAGGATTTTTCTTTTGTAAGGAACAAGGGAAAGTTTGGATTTGACAGGAAGGCATTATTCAACAAAGTCGTCATATTTAATTATAAAATCGTCAATCACATTGTTCTAACCTCTCTGATAACTTCTCGGCATTACCTCTCACGAGAGGCTGTCATATTTAATTACACACATACATTTCTCATTGTCTTATTGTCTGTACTATGTTGTGTTATGGATCAACAGGGATAGTGCTTGGAGTTGAAGCTATAACCCCAAGAAAAAAGGGGCAAAGTTTGAATCCAAATGACACTGAAATTGCATCTTTAAATGAAAGAATCAAACATAATAGAAAGGTAACAAAAAAAAAAAAGGTCTTTGTTCCAATTATGGTTAGGTAAAGCATTCATTCATTCCAAATATATCATAACAATAATAGTTCCATCAACCTTGTAATTATCAAACCTATCGTCCCATCTTTTAGTTTCCAGAAAAATTATTTTTAAAAATATCTATTTGAACCCTGTCGTTTTCGCTTAAACGCTCAAACATTCTATTTTTAGACCATGAACCCTGAACGAAAGTTCATAGCTCAAGTAAGTTACGAATGATTCATAATGAATAGTAATAGTTTTAGGGTATTTGAAAATTCTCGAGACTAAAATGGAGAATTTGAAAACTAATAAAACCGTAACATTTAAGGTATTAGGGACTAAAATGAAATAATCGAAAAAGTTTTTCAGGGACCAAAATGGTATTTTAGTTTCGATCTTCCTAATTTTTTTTATTTATAATTTATGAAGAATAAGAACAAATTACATCCAATCACTCACCTTCATAATGTTTTGCCTACAAATAAAGTTTTAAAGTTAGGGTTTTTTATTTCATGTCATTGTCACTATGATTCTCAAAATCTATCATTAACCTAACAATATCTTGGGGTGAAGTAATTACAATTAATCAAAATGATTTTTTATTGACTTTAATCACTTTTGTTTTATTTTTGGTTTAAAATGCTAAATCTTCATTTGTCGAGTTCTAATCCCAATTATGATTCTAATTGTAATGATCTTTGAGATTGTACATGTTTGATTCTTGTCTTTGGCTGATCTATCTTTTCTTTTAGTTCAACATCATGAGTAGTGGAGAGATTTGAACTTCTGACCTTTTAATGGAAGATAAACGTTTAAACTAGTCGAGCCATACTCGGTTAACAAGTATTGATACTGTCTATTGCTTGACATTATTTGTCAAAGTGTATATACACTTGAACATCGTGCATCTCCAAAAAATCAAGAGTTGAGAGGGACAAAGATAGTATTAGGCCGAGGAAAATAGGGAAAGCTTAAGCTTTCCTTTTCTAGGCTTCTCTCAAAGTTTTAAAACACGTCTACTGGGAAGAGGTTTGCACACCCTTATAAGAAATGTTTCGTTTACTTCTTTAACCGACGTGGGATCTCGTAACATCTATGAATCGAGAAAGAAAATTGAACATAAAATGTTCTTGGGTCATATAACCTTATTCCATAGTATGAATTGAAGTACGTAAAAAAAAGATTCAAACGTCGAGAATTTTTCTGGACGAGAGAAGAGAGACGAAGAAAGTATTTGAAGTAAGAAAGGAAAAGGGGGAAGAAAGAAGCCCTTTGGTGAAAAGGTATGGTACCTACAAAGAAAGGGTATCCATCTACGTATGAACCCCACTATAGATTGCTTTATAAACTAATAAATGTTTTGGTTTTAGTTTGTGAAGTAGTTGAGAGGTTTGGGCAATGAAAGCTCCATTGAAAAGGGAAAAAGAAGAGGAAAAAGGGTGTCTTTAGGTGTGATTTGGTAGAGATAAGAAAATTCAAAGTGGGTTTGGATTGGATTCCAGTTAAGAGAAGCATTTTCTTTTTTGTTTAGTACTCTTTTGATTTCATTATTTTGGACTTGGGAGTCCAAATGTCCCTACACACAACAGCTGGTTTCAAGTAAGAATCAATTTTCCCCACAACTTACGCCATTTAACTTAGCATAATATCATCTAAATGGGTCCATCATCCAATTAAACCTTCTCCCGCTGTACTTGAAAGCAACTCTACGAGATCTCACATCGATTGGAGAGAGGAACGAATGTCAGCGAGGACGCTGGGTCTTGAAAGAGAGTAGATTGTGAGATCTCACATCGATTGGAGAGAGGAACGAGTGCCAACGAGGACGATGAGTCCCGAAAGGAGAGAATGGATTGTGAGATCCCACATTGATTGAGAGAGGAACGAATGCCAGCGAGGACACTGAGCTTCGAAGGGAGAGGGTGGACTGTGAGATCCCACATCAACATTCATTCTTTATAAGGGTGTGGGGACTTCTCCCGTGTTTTAAAAACTTTGAGAGGAAGCTCAAAGAGGACAACATCTACTAGCAGTAGGCTCAGCTGTTACAAACTCGTTCATTCAAAAGTGCTTTCTACAAACAAGTCCCACAACAAGGCCAGAAACAGAGAAACAATAACAGTCAGAGAGAGAGAGATTTGTGTGAGAAGAACAATGATAAGATTTATGATTTATGAGTAATGGTAATACACAGGGGGCTGGATTGAGATATCACAACTTTTCAGTCTTTTCCAACACTACTTTTACAAATGGCTATAAAGAGAAAGCATTCAAATGTGGTCTGATAAAAACTTGAGGCCACCATCAGCTTTGCTGCTGCTGCTGCTGCAATTAGTTCTTGCAATTAGTTCTTGAAGAGCTCTCCAAAAGAATGAGTGGCTGATACATAATGTTCAGAAACAACAAAAAAATGCAACTGGAATCCCTCTCTATGTACACAAAGCCTCACTCGCCGTGGGGGGGCCGCCATGGATTTCACCAGTTTGTTCTTTCATTCTTTTACAATTCACTTTTCATCTCACCTGCACCCATAATACCTTCAAATTCAGTTACGAGATTTCCGATTGAATTAAACCCGAAAAGCTAAAAGTTCTATGCCTATCTTACCATGAGGATTCTGCAGCTGGGTTTGTCCATAACCCATCTGAACTACACTGTGGAGTTCATCCTCCCAAAACTTGGAAATCTGATAGCAATTCAGAGATGATTTTTAGACTATGCTATGCGAAGATATTAGTTTCAATACATTTAGGAAACAGATTAGCAATTTACTTGGATTCCATTCCCCATTTCGCGGTATCCACCCTGCGTTTGATCACTATGAAGAGGAGGAATGTTCATAGATTGATACTCATATGCAAATGTGGGCACAGACGAATCAATAGGGTAAGTCGTATGCGGTAACGAACTCGAACCTTTGAAGATCTGAGATATGTTATCACACAAAATTAGTCGTAACCCAGAAGTGTTTCACCAAGTTAACCACTAAAAAATGGTTTGTTTTTCACTTACATCCTTTGGCAAAAGAGTTTCCATGTTAAAATCCATCCTTGGATTGACAGTAGCCAATTTCATTGAAAGAAACTGCAGAAATTCTAACTCAACTTAGAAAACTATAGATATGAACATAAAGAACTATGGCAGATCGTTTGAATATTTGATGATTACCTCAACTTGGTGCTGCAACGATTGTACATAGTTTATAATTTCATCAAGCATCACTGCCTTCCCAGTTATCTGTAAGCGAAAAAACGACTTGACTTTAGAACTCGATTTTCATACCAATGATCTCATGTTTAAGAATTTTAAGATCCAAGTACCTTATCGCAACCGGGGACGAGATCTTGAAGAAACTTCATCCGTTTGCTGATTTTCTCTCGTCGGATCTGCACGAACGACAACGAAAACAGGAATTGTGAGCATTCGAATCAAACTCGAGTGTGAAACGAGTTATATACAACGAGTGTTTTGACTCTTACTCTTTCAGCTAAACTATGGCTATCAGTAGCTTGACCCCTTTTAGCTCTAACATGGATATAATCCTTTGGAGGCTCTGGAGGCTTTGAATTATCATTGTTTTGTTTCTGAGTTGCATCTTTTGCCTCAGCCTTCCCCTTTGCAGCATCCATCTCTGGTTTGATTTTCTTGCCATTTGGTTCACGATTCTCCCCTGCAGCCTGAAACAACAACTTTTAGTGCCATTTTTTTCCATTGAGTTCATCAGCAGATACAGATTTTTGAAAGGAAATGCAAAATTTGTAAACATATACCTTCACATTCTTTGCTTCACCGGTTTGAGCTGATTTCCTTTTCCTAGTGTTAACTTTGAATCCTAATTCCCCAGCTGTAATCTGCTCCGAAACCGACGATCCCTCCCGCGAATCGTCGTTTTCAGGGGTCGAAGACCTCGAAAACCTGTTCATAACTTTCTTGTTAGCCATAGAATTCCCCTTCTGAACTCCCATTTGAGATCCAATTCCACTAACATTGAAGGATTTGTTACTTGAAACCCTAGAAAGCTTGCCAGATTCCACACCAGCTCCAGCCATTGATTTGTTGCTCAATTCTTGAGTTTCATTAGAACACAATTGCCCATTCACTGCAAGATTCTTGTTCCCAAAGCAAGAAAATCTCGCAACCCTTTCAGCGAAACCTGGATCAGCCGAAAATGGAGCCAGATTTTGATGGTGACCGACAGATAAATTTCCTTTCATCGGAGGGGAATTCAAAGGCGTATTGTAACAAGAAGTATTGGTACTATTATTGTTCGTCCCACCAATGTAAGAATGAGGCGAAATCTCACCAGAACTACAAATGCTTCCAAGCCTTCCAATCAATTCTCGCATCATCAAGTTGTCGCCGCCGCCGCCGCCACTTCCACCGCCGATTACAGCCCCGGCGTGTGAATTCGCCGGAGAAGACACAATCGAACTCAAAGTAGACTCAAAGAGATCGCTCTGATCCATCGAATTTTCCCAATTGGAATTGAACAACACACTCGAATCCATCCCATAAAAACTACTTCCATCGTTCATGAAGAACTCCTTCTCCATATCGACGAAGAATCACACAAATTTCCGATGAAGAATTGTGCCAAAACCAAAAAATCAACAGAAAACAGAACAAAAAAAAACCCTACCCAAATACTTCCTCTGCAAGAAAACAAGAACAACAATGGCGAGGGGAGATTTTTGAGATAAAGAAGCAACAACAATGAAATGATTTCTTCGTTAGTTCGTGGGCTCAAAATGAAGAGCAGATTAAAAAGAGAAGAGGAGAGAGAGAGAGAGAGGAGAGAGAAAGCAAATACAGAGAGAAATGGAGTGAGAAATGTGGGGAAGTGGAACGGAAGCAACATAGATAATAAAGGGAACGAAATGTCTCTTTGACTTTTTTTTCTCCTTTTTTTAAAAAAATTAAAAATTCTATTAAATAATATATATTAAAATATTCAAATTTTAATTCAAAATTCCATAATAATTAATATAATAATGTCACATAATTAATTATTCACTTAACTCCTATATTTTTAATTAAAAATATTTGACGTTTGAATTCTCGAGCCTTACACAGGTTGAACTAAAAAAAATTGCAAATTTGACATCTAATGACTCCGACATTCCTGTGCATTTTATATTTTTAGTACTGTTATTATTCGGATATAATCTGTAACGACTCAGATCCACCGGTAGCAGATATTGTTCTCTTTGGGTTTTCCCTTTCGAGCTTCCCCTCAACGGGTTTGCTACAGGAAGGTTCCCACGCCCTTGTAAAGGGTCTTCTGTTCTCCTCCCCAACCAATAATGTGAGACATCACTATCCACCCTCTTTAGGGGCCAGCGTCCTCGCTAGCACTCGTTCTTTTCTCTAATCGATGTGGAACCGCCACCAAATTCACTCCCTTTGGAGCCCAGCGTCCTTACTGGCACACCGCCTCATGTCTACCCCCTTTGAGGAATAGCGAGAAGCTTGACAATGTCGTGCATTTAGAGTGATGTCCCACATTATTGGTTGGGGAGGAGAACAGAAGACCATTTATAAGGGTGTGGAAACCTTTATCGCGTTTTAAACCCTTGAGGGGAAAGCCCAAAAGGGAAGGCCCAAAGAGGACAATATCTACTAGCGGTAGACTTGTGTCGTTACAAAATTTCAGTTTATTAATGTAGTGTTCTTTTTACTCGAATGTCTCGTGTTGAAATATTATGAAAGTGGAGAGAGAATAGCGAAATATTATAAGGGTGTGAAAACCTTTCTGTCCACTGCCAATGTTCTCTTTGGACTTTTCCTTTCGGGTTTCCTCTCAAAGTTTTAAAACGCGTGTACTAGGGAAAGATATCCACACCGTTATAAAGAATGTTTCATTCTCGTCTCCAACCGACGTGGGAGCTCACATTATCTCTTCCATAAAGATAAAGATTTGATTTGTCGCCCCCACATTTATAACTGTCTCGAGTAGCCTAGGTTAGAATTTCATATTTAAAAAAATAGGATTTGAGATCAAATATCATTTCAAATCTTATAATTATAAATAATAAAAAAAAAAATTAATTCCAAACCTAATTTTGATTTCAAATCTATTAGAATCAAATTGGAAGCCAACTTGGACCCCTAACAAAGGGGTTGGGTGAGGACTTGTTCGGTATAATTTATTTATTTATTATTATTATTATTATTTAAAAAAAAGTTTAATAACTAACCTTTTTAAATTATTATTTTTTTTATAGGGAAGATTTTGAGCTCATTAAAATAAACATATGTTTATTTAATAATTTAAAACCAAGATGTGAATTAATTAAAAAATCCAATAATATATGCATTTTTTATTTTATTAATCTTAAATATATTTATGTAAAAAAAAAATTAATCACATGAATTATAAATAAATCTATTTTAGATATTAAAATTCATAATATTTTTTAATAATTCAAACAATTTTTTTTAACTAATAAAAAATAAAATAAACATCATTTTCACCAAATAATTTATTTAAAATTTAAAAAAAAAAAGATGAAAAAGGAAATTAGTTTTAATCTAAATTTAATTTATTGAAATTTATCCAATAATAAATGCAAAAAAATAAATATATATTTAATTTAAATATAAAACCTAGAATTAATAAATAAAATGAAAGTAATGAAAAGTGGAAATTTGGATGCATTTCATTTGAATTTGAATTTGAATTTGCATGTGCATGACACGCGCCTTCAACGATAGGGCAGTAATGTCAAAATCCGACCAACTCCACCTCCCATTCTCTCTCTACAATTTTTTTTAAAATATATTTTTATTTTTCTCAATTTTTAACTAATCTCGAGATCCCAAACAGTGTATGTCGGCAACCCATAATTAAATTAATAAATACAATTTTAAATAATAAAAATTCAATTACAAAATTTATATATATATATATATATATTTAAATTAAGAGATTAGAAGTTTAATTTTTTTATTTTTAAAATGTTCAATTTTTAAAAATAAAAAAATTAAACTTTTTAAATCTCTTTTTTAAAGTTTATTATCTTTTATCGGTCTAATCAAATATCACGGTTGAGCTGATTTTGGTTGTTTAGATGTGGAGGAATATATCTAGTTTCTTAGCTCGAATCTCTTGAAATTTGTGGCCGTTTCTCTTTCTATGTTCGAACTTATGACTAATATATTTTGACGGGTAAAATTATTTTTAATTAAGAATTAAAAGGGAGGGTTATATTGGTAACCTTATAATTTAAATAAATAAATAAATAATAATAATAATAATTTTAGAGAGAGAAAAGGTTGCCCTATGGATTGTAACGTGAGGTTCAATCATTAATAAGCGTCTACAGATTACCATTTTGACCCGGACAAAACCGGTGGGCTTAATTTGCGACGTGTCAGGTATTCATTGGTTTAGAGGCACGATTAACAAGGCGGAATAAAAATAAATAATATAAATCTGTCAGTGATTTATTTAATAATTATTATAATTTGACAAATTGCAGAGTTTTTTTATTAGTTAATTTATTGGGAATTATTGGGAGAATTATAATTAAAATTAGGTTAAAAAAGATGCAAAAGGGAGAATCATTGAATGGCAGGTTGGCAGTTGATTATAATCATTGGTTCATTTATTTATTTATTTATTTATTTATTTTTATATAAATTTTCTAATTGGAAAATAAAAAATAAATAAAAAATAAAGGAGAGAGTTACAGTCTACCTATAGCATGTTTGTCAAAATAGCCCTTTTGTTAGCATTATTTTTAATAACCATTCATATTATAGAGTTGGATTTTTTAATAATTGATTCTTTTATGACATTAAAATTAAATTTTTTTATTTGTAATATAGCATGAGCGTTGAAATTAAATATTTTTATTTTATGGCGACGTTGACCGATCTGACATATCCCAACGCAGGTCGAGTCAGTTTTATTTTCTTGAACCGAATATGACCCTTAGGTATATTTTTGTATAAAGCCAACTTGATTACATTTCTGTTCATGACAGCGAAAGAAGCTGGAAGGACTCACGTTGGTATGTGAGAATAATTTTTATTCTAAAAAAATAAGTAACGTGTCCATGTCACAGGAGAATGCTAAGGTTATCATGTGCCAAATCCTAGGTATGAATTGTTACAAATGGTATTAGAGCGGTACCTCTCCTAGT
Source organism: Cucurbita pepo subsp. pepo (assembly GCF_002806865.2). Taxonomy (NCBI): domain Eukaryota; kingdom Viridiplantae; phylum Streptophyta; class Magnoliopsida; order Cucurbitales; family Cucurbitaceae; genus Cucurbita; species Cucurbita pepo. The sequence goes on along the minus strand of NC_036645.1, from coordinate 744,040 downwards.
AAAATGTAGTTTGGGGACGAACCAAGGTGAAAGCTAATAGAATGAGCGATACATGAATAAACCGAGACCAAATCCGAATGAGAGTGATCCTAAAAATAAGATGACTAAGAAAATACTAACAGAATTGAAAGTAATTACCTATACCAACAAGTTTAAAAAATCGAAAATCAATATCTATACCAACAAGATGTACCTTCCTTTTCGATGATTCAATACAGAAACTCCATGTAACTATTTGCGTAGGAGATGCAGAAGTGTAGCGGGGCCATCCAGTGTTAAATCCAAATTCTGAATCTTAAATAAGGATTGTTATATCTAGATTTCAAATCTCGGGCATAAAGGCAATGATATGATAGAGTATCATTGATCATTTCTAAACAACACTAAGGAGTATCACTGAAATGCCAACATATTGCTTGTTGCCAAACTTGTTCTTGAAATTCCTCTCAGCATAACACTCACAGCACCTATATACTTGCATATTTCTAAATTAACCAAATACCATATCCTCACCTCCTTTAGGAACTTTTTGGCCTTTGGTAGATACCCAGAATACTTGAAGCAATGTGATCATTTCATAACGTTCCCTTCGGTTAATGGATGGACGACATTTGCCAGCAGCAGATTACTCGGTACAAATACGTCACCTGAACTCGTGTATTGAGCAATCAAGTTCATCCTCAAATGCCTGCATGCCTCAGATGAGCATTAGTTGAATAGCTTAAATAGAAACTGGGAAAATTTAGGGATAATGGAGAGTCTATCTGCGAGATTTGTGACGTTTCCGTGAGTGATCATCTCTATCATTAGAATCCCTTCTGCGAGATCGGTCCTTGTCCGATGAGCGCCTCTGATAACGATCTTCCTTCTCAGAAGAGCTCCTCTGATAATAATCTTCCTTGTCGTTTGAACCCCTTCTAGATTCATGTTTCATCTTCTCATAGTTCCCCTTGTGAGAGTGCCCCCCTCTGTAGCCATCAGGGCTCCTCGTATGAGACCAATCATCTCCATCTGTAGAACTACTTCGACTATGTCCATCCTTCTCCACGGAATCTTTCACACCGGAGCTTTCTTCCCTACGTACCGAATCTGTTTCTCTTCTCGGAGGAGAAGGTACCTAAAGTAGAACGAACAAGGAACCATCAAAAAATCTATTACTTCCGGTGTCGCAGTATCCTGACCTCAGTTTAAGTCAAGTGATCGTTCATTGCGTTACAAAATATCAAGTACAAGAGCAGAAGATCGGCACCGTGAACACACATTAAGGTTCTTCAATTTGTACGAAAATCAAAGTTCATAAAGCTTATATGTTTCTTGTTTTAACAGTTACCTGAAACCTGGACATATATCTTCCTTCAGGTGGAGGAGTAATGCCAAGCCTTTTCAAATCGTCATGAGGTATCGGACGTCTGCACAAAAGGGTATGTGATAGAGACGTTGAGTCAGCGGATGACGTAAATGCACACGAAAAGAATGACTAATGAAGAAACTGATTAAGAAAATCCTGATCAAACCCTCCTGCCCTGATTAAGCAAATAAAGTCACCAGAAGTAAAAGAAAGCCACCTAATGATTGAAGTTCTTTGCCATAACTATAAGATTGGAAAATAACAGGAATTTACATATTATCGATTGGGCTCGGACATATTATCATTATGTCTCTTATAACTTTATTACTCAAGGTGCAGAACACTTTTTTGAAGCAAAATCAAGGATAAAATAGTGAGGAATCACATCATCAAGAACAGTCATTCAACAGGAAGGAGAATATTCCAGGGACAGGCGTACAACATGAGATGAAAGCCTACAACCATGCTGAGTCCAAGTTCAAGGTGTATAATGACCGATCAAGTAACGACGTGTTGGGAGAAGACAAGTATAACAGAAGTTCAGACCATACCATGTTTATATGCCAACAAAACATTATTTCGCATTACATGAGAATCGAGGAAGCAGAACTAAAATCCATGCAAAAGAAAGTAGAGAGTATATATAATCAGGGAAGCAAAGCATACAAGGGAGCTCGAAAAGGTCTTTCTCTTCCACCAAATCGAAGTTGTCCAGATTCCTTCTTACCCCCAAGTCCCCCTCCTATTACAAATAGCACAAATACAATCAAATAGACTTAAGGGGTAATATTTTGTGAAACTAAAGAACTTTTATTTACCTAATCTCCGTGGAATCCATCCGGGCATTAGCTGCTGTCGATTGTAGTCAACTATAATTTCGCAATCATCTATCATTGAATGATGAGCATCCTGAAGAAAAAAGTTAATTTATAGCAGACATCAATATCATTTGCCACCAAAACAAACTTATTATTGTATTTCTCAAGAAAAAAATGAAATAACTGGAGGTTTTTTTGTCTCCAAGAATGATCAGACCGAGAACTTCTATGAATGAATGATAAGAGATACAGGAAAGGTTGGACAAACAACAGGAATCAATAGTTCATTAAGAAAAAACCCAGTGATCTTTGAAGAAAACGCAATATAACATCACATCCCACAAATTTGATTGCTATTAGGCACCATACAGAAAATGAATAAAAAAATAAACCAAAAACAAGAACACAAGGATAAACTCAGGTGAAATTAAAGGACTCGAGAAGTTGAACCACCTTGTATGCATGTCGCATCTCTTTTTCAGTTTCATATTCAACAAAAGCATAACCACGTGAAGAACCAGTTACTGCAAAACATCATGCACATTTCATGAGAAACATTATTGACTCTTCCCTGAACAGAGTAATCTGTTAAACATAAAAAATGTTTATAGAATAAATATCCCGAATATTGGAAATGTGATCAATTTTTGGGCACCAAACCACTAATCAGGAAACCCAAAACCAAATAAAAGATCAAATTCAGAACTAGATAAGAAAGTCACCGATGTGTCTGACTAAGCGTAGGTTCTTAACCCGACCATACTTGCTCATAGCCTGAAAGATGAAATTCATTTTTTTTTTCAGCCGATGAGATGAAGAAAGGGAAACAAAAAGAAAAGCAGTAAATTATAGATGCAATATCAAATGCAACAGTGCAAGTAATTAAAATAGGAAAGCAAGCTTTTGAGAATCCAGAGATCGAGAAAAATTCTAATACGCTCAATTCCTTTCTAGTCAGTTTTTTTAAAGAAAGGCTACACATCATGAGCAAAACAGTCTGAATGGATGCTCTCTCCTCAGTCCTCTTGAGTAATCTAATCTTTACCGTTTTAGGAAATAGCTGTTAAAGCTTAGTTTGTGTTAAGCTTCAAACGGTTTAACAGCCCAAATCCACCACTAACAAATATTGTCCGCTTTGGTCCCATTACATATCACTATCAGCTTCACGTTTTAAAACACGTCTACTAGGGAGAGGTTTCCACACTCTTATAAGGAATGCTTCCTTCCCCTCTCCAACCAATGTGAGATCTCACATTTTCCAACCTAGATAAGGCTTTTTTATGCCATTTTTTTAGGTTGGGGTGCTGGATACGGGATCCTCTAAAGAGGCTTCCATCTTGAAGTTTAAGATGTAGCTTAACTATTTGAAGCCAAAACCCTACGTTGCACAAAGTTAGTACAATTTAAACTCAAGATAGGACCTTCATAGTTATGGTGGCCATTCAAATGTTCCAACCAACAAGTTCTGTAAGGGAAAAATTGCCCTATCAGGGCTACTAAGGTCTCTTCCGTATCAAAATTTATCAAGAACATAGAATCCTTCAACTCCCTCCTTCCTTTATACTTCAATCTCCCCTCCACCCACGATCCGAATGGTAACTAATTCATATCAACTCATCAGAATCAGTCAATAATAAGCAATTAGAGAGGTCAGTAGACAATACCCTACGAAGACTATCTTCGGTAGTCAGATGAGAAAGGCGACCAACGAAGAGGGTGCAATAAGGGTCACCGAAGACCTTGGGATCGCGAAGGGGATCATCTGCCGAAACCAGACCCAACAGTCGATTAGAATAAGCTTAAGAACATCAACAAATACAAACTGGCGCTGAAAATTAGAGGCAAGAGACTTACAGAGGCCAGCAGAGGAACATAGCAATGCTCGGTAGACGGCATTGTCGTGGGGAAGAATATCGGTGCCGTCGATGCTGCCGGCTTGAATTGGATGGTAATTCTCGGCGTAGAAGACCTTGCTTACGTTGCTCCCGCTCATGGCGCGCGAAGCCCACTCGTCGTCTTACTCCCCCTCGTTTCAGCCGAGATTTTTACCTACAGAGTAGAGAGAGAATTGACCAACACTCCAACGAGTTTGTTTGGAGTTATAATCAAGTTCAAAAAAAATGTGCTTTTAAATTTTTTTTTTTTTCAGCTAGTGTATGATTCCAATTTGACGTTTTAAAGGAAACCTGAGATAGGACAATATTTCACGACAATATTTGCGAGTGGTGGGCTTGAGGAAATTTTGAGGGAAAGCCTGAAATAGGACAACATTTGCGAGTGGTGAGCTTAAAGCGATACAAATGGTATCCAAAGCTAGACATCGGACAATGTGCCAATGAGGAGTTGAGCCTCGAATGTGGTGGATTGTGGGGGATCCCACAATTGGGGAAAGAAACAAGATGTTGAGCCCCGATGGGTGAATTTGGGAAGTCCCACATCGATTGGAGAGGGAATGAGAGGCTGAACCCCAAAGGGTGGTGGATTCGGGAGGTCCCACATCGATTGAAGAAGGGACCGAGAGGCTGAGCCCCAAAGGGTAGTGGATTTGGGAGGTCCCACATCGATTGGAGAAGGGAACGAGGTTGAGCCCCAAAGGATGGTAGATCTGGGGTCCCACATCAATTGGAGAAGGGAACGAGGTTGAGCCCCAAAGGATGGTAGATCTGGGGTCCCACATCAATTGGAGAAGGGAACGAGAGGTACAGCCCCAAAGGATGGTAGATTTGGGGGTCTCACATCAATTGGAGAAGGGGACGAGTGCATTGTTTATAAGGGTGTAGAAACTTATCTCTAATAAACGCGTTCTAAAAACTTCGAAAGAGAGGACTATATAAAGAAATAATGATATCTAAAAGACTTTTTCTTCCATTTTTCGAGTTCCACCGATAAGAGAAAATTTAAATTTATAACATAGAGTTCGTTACAGATATCATAAAAATTAATTTTTCTTTAGAAATCCTAAAGAACATTCTCAAATCACCTAAAATCTCCACAAGCATGGCCTTTCAGCTTGCCAACAGCTCCAAAGAACATTTGATAGTTTGTGCATGAACCAACTCATCTTACTTTGTTAGCAAACGAAGGCCTGCTTCTAAATCATTCATTGTAATACTACACAGTTCTTCTGTGTCTATACACTCAAAACTCAGCCTGCCATCCAAATTCTCTTTGGCGTTTACGAGCATTGGATCGATCAAACCACCGTTCATCTCCTTACGCTGCTTTTCTTGCGTTTCTCTCTCGATCAGCTCCGAAATGGCTTCTACGGTGCACGTAGGATGCAACTTAAAGCCATATAACAAGCTATCCTCTGTTTGGTTATCCATCTTGATATGGAGGATCTTTGCTAATTCTTCTGAATTGAAGTCATTGAAGTAGAAAAATTTGGTTACTCGTCGATGAAATCCTTCGTTTGAAGATATTACGCGCTGCATCGGTTCGCAGTAACCAGCGAATATGACTACGATTTTCCCACTGTCCATGACGGACATGATCTCTTCCAGAGCTTCCAAACCGTAATCCTTATCGTCGGATTTCTGCATTGGTATCAGTCGGTAGGCTTCATCGACAAAAAGTATTCCGCCCTCTGCTTCTTTGATCTGAAAGTCAGAGGTGGCATCCATACATAAAGCTATGTTCCAAGTGACTTAAAAAACAGAGGCTAAAAGCCACGCATGGTGTACCTTCTTCCTGGTTTTCGGACCGGTGTGACCAACGAATTCGCCAACCAAATCCGTTCTCTGTACTTCTGTTACCTTATCTGTCGGTAGGATGCCAACCATGTGAAGCAATTTTCCGAGTATTCGAGCTACCATAGTCTTACCTTTCAAAAATAATAACAACAATAAGTGAACCATAATGGTAAATACAAGTTTTGTTAGCTAGCACGACTAGCTAAGCGACCATATATGACCGAGCATCCAAAAAGAATGCATGCTTTATGATATAAAAGTTCCAGATATTCACAATCCCAAAATCATATAAATATAGACTGGTATTGTCACAAATATGTAAGATCCCACATTGGTTGGAGAGGAGAACCAAGCATTCCTTATAAGGGTATGAAAACCTCTCCCTAGTAGACACGTTCTAAAAACCGTGAGGCTGACGGCGATACGTGTCAGGCCAAAACAGACAATATCTGCTAGCGGTGGACTTGGATTGTTACAATATAAGTTAAGCTTCGTTTGGTAGGGTTAAAATTAAATTCTTAGTTAAATTCCAAAAACAAAAACTACTCTTTCTAGCTTTCAAAACTTGGCTTGAATTTTGAAAACATTCGTAAAAAGTATATAACAAAACAAAGAAACTCATGGGTCGTAGTAGCATTTACCAGCTTAATCTTCAAAAATGAGAACTCAAACCGATATCAACCGGGGTCATAGTAGGCCATAGTAACTAGTATTACGTATGCTAATGAAAATCCATACGTAAACGGATATATTTACCGGAATTCTTGAGGGACGTCGGATCATTTTTAGAAAATAGGAACAAAATAGCTATAGCAAACTCTGCCTCCTATATGTAATTACCTGTTCCAGGATTGCCAAGAAATGCCATATGAGGTGACTTCCTTATGCCAACTTTGAGGCCAAGGGCCCTGCGTCTCTCATCTAAAAGAATTCCCTTAGCCCATTTCTGGAGTTGGATCTTAAGCTCGTGCAAACCCACGATTTTCGAGAGCTCATTGTCGAGTTCCATCATCTTTGCTTTAGTTTCACTGCATGCTTCAATTGCTTTTCGCTTTTTCTGCTCTTCTAAATGCTGGTTCAACAATTCCCTCAACTTTTTACTACACGAGCCCTGCGAAAGATGGCTTAGGGGAGTCATACCCTCCTGCATTTAAGAGACAAGCCTATTTAGTACCATTTTCTATGGAGTATAATGGCGAACAGAGAATATTGCAAGCAAAATATTGAAGGATTACGTCATCTTTCGCACTACAATCGGCGTTATATTCAAGCAATGTCTTGACAGTGGCGCAGTCTTCGGATTGGAGTGAATACCAGACGGCAAGGTGCAATGGTGTCATCCCATTCTGCATAAAGGAATACATAAAAGCAGACATTTCAACCAACAAATCACCATGAGTCATGTATTTCATTGCAGAATCAATGAAGAAGAGATAACTAAAAGGCAATATATATAGCACATTTGCTTTGGCTTCAACAAAAGCGCCGTGAGCGAGTAGCGCCCGTGCTGCATCATTGCACCCATGCTTTGCTGCCATATGCAATGGGGTCTCTCCATACTGCAGAGAGAAGAGAATATTAGCTCTACCCAATAATTGAGCACTACAGTTCAATTTAACGAAAAACACTACCGCGATAAAGAATATATACACCTACCATGTTTTTGGCTTCCAACTCGACCTTTTCTGGACCTTGCCAGACAAGAAGAAATTTTACGATCTCTGCCCTGTTATAGCCTGCAGACACATGGAGGGGTGTCTGTCCCATCTGAAGTAGGCATTGAAATCCATAAGCTTCACTCCGAAGGTAATATAAATAACAAGATAAATTGGTTCTATATTTTGAATCCTTGCTGTAACAGTCCAAGGCCACCGCTAGCAAATATTGTCCTCTTTGCTCTTCCCCTTTCGGGCTTTCCCTCAAGGTTTTAAAACGCGTCTACTAGGGAGAGGTTTCCACACCCTTATAAAAAATGTTTGTTACCCTTTCCAACCAATGTGGGATCTTACAATCCACCTCCCGTCGGGGTCCAGCGTCCTCGCTGACACTTGTTTCCCTCTCTAATCGATGTGGGGCCCCCTAATCCACCCCTAGGGGCCTAGTGTTCTCGCTGGCACACCGTCTAGTGTTCACCCCGCTTTGGGGCTCAGCCTCCTTGCTGGCACACGGCCCGGTGTCTAACTCTGATACCATTGGTAACAGCCCAAGCCCACCGCTAGCAGATATTGTCCTATTTGGGTTTTCCCTTCCGAGGTTCCCCTTAAGGTTTTAAAACGCGTCTACTAGGGAAAGGTTTCCACACCCTTATAAAAAATGTTTCGTTCCTCTCTCCAACCGATGTGGGATCTCACATGAGCAAAAAAAAAACAGCATTGGAGTTAATTTCAAAGAATATATCGCACCATTTTCTTCATTGAATTACTTAGAAAAGTATGAAATGGAGACAGAGTATTCAAAATGAAAACTGAAATTCTAGTCTTAAGCCAGCAAGTATCATTAGCATTCATATTTGAAAGGAAGAAAGGAGATGAATGGATGGTTAACATGGGATATATCTAATAATAAAATCTTCAGATGTGAAAAATAAAATAGAGCAAAATAAGCTCCAAAAACACCTGAAAAGATCCTGGATGGAAGATATTGGAAATAATGGTCAAATAAAAGTTATATACTCCAGAAATTCTTGCCCAACAATGAAATTAAAGCACCAAAATAATCATACGGAGCCAGTTTCAAGCATACAAAGTCAGGAACAATGAAGAAGTCCTTTATCTCACACATATCACCAAATCAATTCAGATTCACATAAGAAAGTCACTTCCCGATGAACAAATATACAAACTTAGAAATGAAAATGATAACAAAAACTCATAAAAATGCCAAAAAGTTGTTCAAGAAAGAGAACATACAACAGGATTTCTATCATTAAGAAGACCAGGGTTCTCTTGGAGCAGCTTTTGAAGGCTAAGAATGTTCCCAGATTGAGCATAGCTATGAATAGTAGTGGGTTTGGAAGGCCTTGACCGTTGATCTTGAGGCTTCTGCATATCTTCGAATTGGGATATGGCAAGGCTAACCACACCTTCAAGGAAGAAAGACAGAGGAAAATGGTAGAGGGAGAAAAGGAGATCTCAGAGAAGATGGATGAGTATATTATATCTCCTTTCCACCACAAAATCAAATGGCAGCAGCTAGGAAAGTCCCCAACCTACAGCCCGCTCTCTGCATCAGCAAGTTAAGTTTTCCCCTGTTCTTAATCAAGCTTTAGAAACCCTCACCCTGCTGAAGAAATTAAATATTATTCTGACACTTCAATGAAAAAACAGCTCCCACCAAATTACATAACACTTCATAGTAGAAGAAAAGGACAATCTGAACCATTACAACAATTGGCTAAAGTTCCGTTTGATATATGCCAAGTTCACATAACGTATTTGAAAATTTTATCATCCATCAACATGGTTAACATCGATACTAGGAATCCCTCTTTCTATGGAATGTCATGGAAATAATGCCATCTAAGCGTCTAAATTTCAATGCAAGGTTAAGGGGTTCATTCTTTAATTATCAACAAGCAGCAGCCCAGACCACCAAATTACAGAAATAAAGCATCACCCACAGAAGATCAGAAAGCCATACATAAAAGAAAACATGCGATGGGATGCCTCATCAAAACCAATGGATTTGAAATAAGAACATACTGGACTTTAAAAAAACGATCAACAACAGCAATCACAACTTCTAATAATGGTATAAAAAGCAAACTCACCGACGAGTGAGGATTCTTAATTCGATATCGCAACGATCTGGCAGAAAAGTGAAAGAGGCCCCCCAGAAACAGAGATGAAACCAGAGAAAGAGAGAAGAGGGAAGAAAGATATCTGGAAAAGAAGCGAAACGAGAGAGAAACGGAGGAGAAAAGAAGAAGAAATGGCGGAAAAAGGGGCGTGGATGGCGAGAAAATGAGAAGGAAAAAGGATCTGTCGGTTTCGAAGAACCCAAGTGGCGGAAATGGTAGCCAGTCGACGGTGCATTCCCACGATCCTTCGCGCCGGATTTTGCTTTTGCTTTGAAATTTGCACCTTTTTCCCATGGATTGTGTGCATTCAACGGAAAAGTCTGCCAATTCTATGCCTATCATTATATGATATATATATATATATATATATATATATATATATAATGGAAGGACCTAATTGAAACTCTAACCCATTTAAGCTAGGCGAATGTAATGGCTCGACTTTTGAATTATAGGTTGATATGAACCAAAAGACATCAATCATACAATATACTTCAATGAAGATGTGAAGGAAAGATTGTCAAAATTATCAAAAGATGTTTCAATACATGCCACATTGATTGTTATAAATTATCAAAAGATGTAAAGAAGAATGAAGTTTGATTGTTATAAATTTTCGGTGGGTTACAATTTAGAGTAATTTAGAGTTAATGTATTTTAAGGCTGTGACTCATTATGGTCATAAATTATGAATGTTACCACTCTTAGAATGCCTTTAATAGTTTCATTTTGAGGCTATATAAAGACATGTATGTTGTATTTGTAGGTAAACTCGTAAAATATAGTAAAAGGAGCATTTGTGCTTTCTTTAGCTAATGACTAAGTTTCATTGCAATTCTATGTAGTTTCGGTTGCATGTAGAATCATTCAAGCTCGACATGATCAATCTTGCGTGTGGAGTGATTTGAATTTCAATCAAGTGTTCTTGCCTTGAGATATTTCATCAACAAGAATCATTCAAGCTAGACATGATTGATCTTACTTGTGGAGTGATTCGAATCTCAAACAATGTTCTTGCCTTGAGATATTCGATCAACAAGGTAATCCGAATCTTATTCCCCTTGTAGTGATTCTTTATCTTATCACAGGTGGTATCATAGATAAACCTATATTGACTATGATCGTTATATGGGGGATCATAGTCGAACCTAAATTAACTAAAATTGTTACAGATAGTATCATAGCTAAACCTATATTGACTAGGATCGTTACAGGTGGTATCATATTCGAACTTAAATTGACTAAGATTATTACAAGTGGTATCAGAGCTGTAACTATATTGATTGGACTAGTTACAGGTAATATTATAGCCGAACCTCTTCCAATGCAATGTAGTTCGAGGACAACTAACGCACACAAAGGTTGCATATGTTTATTCATTAATTCTTATTTTTTTTCGTCATTTTTGTTTTTTTAATTAATTTAATTTAATTATTTTCACTAATTTTGTATAATAATATTTTAAATATTTTAAATATTTTAAATATATATATATTCTAAAAAATTAAATTAATTATATTTATTGTAATAAAATAAAAAACCTAATTTTCATAAGGGAACAAAATTCGGTAGTGTAAGTTTGATATGAAAAATAAATAAAAAAAAATAAAAAAGTGATTTTTTATTTTAAAATAGAAAATCAAAATAACAATTAAGAAAACAAAACCCCGTAGGAACTCCTTCGACTCTCCCCAGTCTGCAAGAGGTTTTAGATTGTAGTTTCTGATCCCCAAACGCGGCAACTGGTTCACCGACTTGCCGGAGAAGATGACGACGAAGATAGCGCCGGGGGTCGGAGCTAATCTGCTCGGCCAGCACGCCCCCGAGAGGAACCAAGACGCCACTGCCTATGTCGGCAATCTAGATCCCCAGGTCCTTTGTTCTCTTCCTCCCTGCTTTTTTCAACTAATCCATCTTCAAATCCCCTCCTCTAGGGTTTCTATGTTCATTTAATTTTGTTTTTGTTATACTATTTTTCTGTTTTTTGTGTTTCTTGTAGGTTTCTGAGGAGTTGCTTTGGGAGCTGTTTGTTCAAGCCGGCCCAGTTGGTGCGTTCTTTCGTTTCTCTCGTTTTGTGAAGTCTTTGGAATTTATGGAGACTCTGTTTGAGCTGTCTTTTTTCCTTCTTGGTTTGAGCATTTCCTTGAAAAAATTTGTGTCCACTTGTTATTTTGCAGTTAATGTGTACGTTCCGAAGGATAGAGTTACTAACTTGCATCAAGGATATGGATTCATTGAGTTTCGCAGTGAGGAAGATGCAGATTATGTAAGTAACGCTGGGACTCTTGCGCTTTTTTATCCTCCTAGTTATGTGTTTATTTTGATTTTCCATTCTTAATGCTTTTGCAGGCAATTAAGGTTTTGAATATGATTAAGCTCTACGGGAAGCCAATTCGTGTAAACAAGGTGTGTAGGGGATTTATTCTTTCAACTGTGCTAGGATGCGTTTTGATTTTCTGCTTAGCAAAGGAAGATGGTATTTTATATTCTTATGAAAATTGATATCTTACTTTTGTTATGTGTGCATTGCATATTTCCAGGCGTCTCAAGACAAGAAGAGTTTGGATGTGGGAGCGAATCTCTTCATAGGAAACCTAGACCCTGTGAGTAGTTATTTTATCATGATTATAACGGGAAGACTTGCAAGCTAATGATTTAACGAAGGTAACTAAACCTTGACGTTTGTGTCAGGATGTCGATGAAAAGCTCCTCTACGATACTTTCAGTGCTTTTGGGGTCATTGTGACAAATCCTAAGGTTATAACTTTTCCTATAAACCTCATCACTCATTTATGTTTTGTTTATCTTAGGAGATTAGGGCTCATTTTCAAGCAAACTAGTTACTTTCTAAGGAAGTAATCTTATTACAACTTAATGAAGTGAAGTCCCTTCATGAAAATATTAACCATGACATTGCCTTTTAGTACATTTCACATGTATACGATATCTTTGGCTGTGTATCTTTTCTGGAGCGTGTTGAACATAGTTCGTCTCTAGCCTTTATTTTCTTTTATGGGGCTGCTAAACCTTGGAAGTTTGTGGTTATTTTTGGCTTTTATTTATTGTTAAATCATAAATAGGAAAATTTGGTCCCTATGGTTTGGAAAAAATTATAATTTAAACTCTATGGTCTTAAAAGTTAGAAAATAGTCGTTATGGTATGATAAGACCTCATAAATAACCTCTATGGTTTGATAAAATTCTCATAAATAAGGTCTATTTCTAACACTTAAGACCATGGGGACTAAATTCTAACTTGCTTTAAACCATAGAGACTAAATTTGTAATTTAACCTTTATTAATTTCTTTCTTTGTGATTTTGTAATGATTATGAAGTGAATCCTGAAAATTCATTCCTACCAAATATTGGCTGTTTAGCCAAAAGATTGCTCTGGATTATAAAACTGGTCTTGAATTTCTGATGTCCAATAAAAGATCTAGGGAGTTCAAGATAAGGGGAAGGGAAGACAAGATCTTAGAAATCTTTTAGCCAAGTAGACAATGCATTTATACATGTCTAAAAGTTAAATTTGTAGAATTTATTTCATGGCCACTCCGCATAAGATTCTGTAGTTGCTTTTGTGAACTGTAGCATTGTATTTAGTAAATCCATTTCTTGCCCCCCCCCCCCNAAAAAAAAGAATGAAGAATTACAGTATTTGTTCACTTTCTGGCATCTTACTTGAAGGGTGTTTTAGTAGAATACTGTTATGACGTTATTATTATATGGATCACTGTAATTTTCCAATTTCTCGTTCTTTTGTTTTATCTTTCTTTCTCATGTATAATGCCTCTTTGGTTGAAGTAAATTGACATGTCTCTCCTATTTCAAGCATAATGGTGATTGTTAGCAGCCAGTTTATGGTTTGGTTTCTTTTCTCTTTAACAAGTGTCTTTCCTAATAAAACATCATTTTAAATGTTTTCTCTTCCATTATTATTTTATTTTCGTGTATTACTTGGATTTACTGTATATTTTCTAGGATTTTGTAACTGGTTTTTCTTCCATGTGGGCTAGTACATTTTACTAGTACTTACCAGTATGATAATGTTTGTGAAAATGGGACTAGTTTTATGTCCTGGCTTTCTATATAATATTATTCTCTTGAAGTTCTTGTAGTTAGGTACGCCAGATTGGAAATTTGTTTGGCCTTTTAGGGGGTTAATAACATCATGGCTGTTGGGAGGCGTCTATATTTTTCTTACTGAACGTCTATCAGATCAGTTTCCTTCCATGCTTCAAGAGCAACGCAGAACTAGAGTTTTGTGTGCATAAGACACCACGCTGTTCCTTTATTTTTTAACTAAAGATCACTTCTTTTTGTATGCTCTATTTTTCATCTTTAGTTCTCTGTATCTTCTGTGTACTCAGGCTCTTTTTGGGGATGTATCAGAACGGTTTAATATGAAAGTTCTGAGTTTTATGCACTTTGTGTTCTAACACTTCAAATATCTTCGTGTTTCTAACCAGATTATGAGAGATCCAGATACGGGAAATTCACGTGGGTTTGGTTTTATTAGCTACGACTCTTTTGAAGCATCTGATGCAGCAATTGAGGTGTGTCTTTTCTTTTCTTATTGGTCGATCTCTGCACGCATGTCATTCTGTTTTGATACTATATGATGCTCATAATAAGCTTCCCTTAAATCATTGGAGCCTTCAGTGCCCCTAAATGTTAATGAAGTGAAAGAAGTGTTTTATTGCTACCATCTGATGTTAGCTTGAGTAGTATGGAGTTGAATTTGCAACCTTTGAATAGCTACTTAAAAGATGATGTTTTTGAAGATTCTTATTAGAAAGATTTTGCTTCTTTATTTCAAGGTGATTAAAGATAATCCTCCACCTCTCTTATTGAAGTTTGTGGTTTCAAGATGTGCTAAAGTTCTCTATTGGTTAAACATGGAAACAGTGAAAAACATTGCCCCTCTAAGCTCTTAGGTCCTGTTTTCGTGGTTTTCTTTCCACTTTCCATGAATTTTGTTTTGTTTGCTATTCTTGTGGAAATCTCAGCTTCTTTATCAGTTGATTTCCTTCGTGGCTTCGGTTCAAGCTTTTATCTCCAGATGGTTTTGACTTTTGTTCTCTTGTTCTGTGGTTGCTGTCGTTAACAGGCAATGAATGGCCAGTATCTTTGTAATCGTCAAATAACGGTTTCTTATGCCTATAAGAAAGATACCAAGGGTGAACGACACGGCACACCTGCGGGTAAGAATTATTTGCTGATCCGTGAACTTTATGGAATTGTTTTAGGTTATGAACAGATTTGAACCTAGTGATCTGTGGAAGGATATCATCGTCGTTGTCGTTGCTTATTTATCTCTGGTGTGGCTTTGTCTATTTTGTAGAGAGAGTATTGGCTGCTAGCAATCCCCAGAAGAGTAGACCTCACACTTTGTTTGCAAGTGGCCCTCCGACACTTCCAAAGGTTGCACAGCCTAACGGCACGATGGGAACTCTGATGCCACCACGCCCCTTCGCTAATGGTGGCATTGCTCCCAGCCCAATTCCTGCTATACGTCCTCCACCACCGCAAGGGGTGGCTTTCCCCCCTATGCAGATGCCTGGACAACCACCAGCCTGGCAGGGTCAGCCGCAGCAACAAGGTCAAATTATGCCGGGTTCCATGATGCTGCCCCCTGTTCAGCAATTTCGGCCACCTCCCCCAAACATGCCTCCGCCACCACCTCAGGCTCCTGGTCATTCCATGCCTATCCCTCCACCAATGGGAATGGGAGGAGGACAGCCACCTCTTTGGCGACCACCACCACTGCCAATGCAGCAGCAGCAGCAGCAGGGAAGGCCCCCTATGCAAATGTCGTCGATGCCCCCACCGCCACCTCCGAATCACATTCCACCACCTCATCCATCTTCTGGCTAAGACATTATTATACTAAGCTAGCAATGAGAATGAAGTTTTTTCTGCCTGAACATCATGTTTAGTTCTTTTTTATGATAATGTCCAGTAGGTTGTTATATTATCATTCAAATTGTAACACTTTCATCCGAGAAATTAGCAGGAAGCAATATGACATTTTTGCTACAAAATAGAGAATGTTCTCATCTTAGTTTGGGATACTTGTCAAGCTTCTAATGCACATTAGTAGAGTATCAATGGATATAGGCAAAGACCAGGTAGGTGACCATCGAGACTCGAGTTCGTTCTCTCTTTCAAAAACTCAATCTATTAGGAAATGTTTGGTTTTGAAAGTTTGAGCGAACGTGCATCTGATGAATTATATGATACTGTAAATAAAATAACTAAACAAACAAGTTAATTACTAATTATTTATTTACAACCAATCATTGTTTAAATTGAAATTCATTTTTTAAATTTGTCACAAAAAATACAACTTTATTTTCATAATAAACCACTACTTTTTTTTATATATAGATTTTCCAATGTAGTTTATGGGTTTTTAGTCAATACTCCGATCAAGCACCACCCTGCAACTTTCTTTCCTTTTCTTTTTTTCCCCTTTGTTTTTAGTTCCTATCATAACCTACGAACTTAGAGGGTAGATGATCAATTGCATAATCAAACGAAGTGCAAATTGATGGAGGGAGTATCTCCAAACATATATTAAGAATAAAACAATGGCTAAGGTTCGAGGAAGAAAATGATATGAAGCTTAAAGAAACTGTGATATCCACAATCTAATAACAAATCAACTACAAACATTTCTGTCTACAACAATGAACATTATACATTAGTTGACAGATGCAGGAAAGCAAACAATAAGCTCGAGGAGAGGGGAAGGCATTGAATGAGGAAGGGAACTGCAAGATTGTGGGTTGGAGGTGAAATGTGAAATTTGGATATCAAATGCAACTAAATTTCTGATGGCTAACCATAAAAGTTTTGAACAGTGGGTCATCTCTTCTTTTATATATATATTAAATAAACTATGAGCGGCAAGAATCGGTAGGTTTGCTATGCTATTGCTTTCAACAAGTGAGAGAGGACGTATCTGATGTGTTGCTGTCTTTCGGACTCGGAGAAGAAGTCGAACCTTTCATTTTGATGTCTCCAGTTGATTGTTGCTGGAGCTGATGCATCTGATGGTACTGGAAATGCTGTTGTTGTTGCTGCTGCTGCTGCTGTGAATGGATTTGAAGTTGCTGAAATTGTTGAGCAGTTAACAAAGTGTGCATTGCTTGACTGTTTGGGTAAAATTGTTGGCCAGCTCCATAGGAAGCAAAGTTTGTCATTGATCCACCATTTGGGATTGATTGACCAGTCAATACTTTGAAATGCTGAATTTCCTCTTTCAGTGCTTCATTTAGAGCTGCAAGAAAAGAGAGGTGCTAATAAAGTAAAGATGGGCTCCACAAGAAATTTATTGAATCTCATCAGGCCTCCTTTTTTTGATACTAAAACCTACTTTTCATTAAGGAAAAGTTTCAAAAAAGCTTCACAGAAACCACAGGACTGCAAAAGCTTATCTCGTTTTCGAACATTTGAACCAATGAAGGAGAGGGATTGAAAGAAAAACGTGTTGATTACTTTCGATTTCTTCCACGAAAAGTCGTACCATTTTCACCCCAAATACCGAGGAGGATTTCCGAAGCAACAACTTTTCATATCCATGGAGGCAAAATTATTCTGAAAGAGTGGAAGAGGACCACCAAAACCAAAGGTGAATGGAGAGCAGCAGTCAGATATGATGGCATCGGGCCGAGGCTAAGCGAAGGGATGGCTAGGGTTCGGAGAAGAAAGGTTACCCCACACACTGCCACATTCTCTCTCTCCCTCTCTCTCAACAAGACACGCCATATCCTAAAATCATTCAAAAGCTATGCTCTGATACTTCATCTAATCAACTTCTTGTTTAGTATCATCCCTTATTATGTCTCTACAAATGTTCACCTAGACCATGCTTGTACTGAACCCCCAACCCTTATTAACAACTATAAAAGCTCATATGATATAAGGAGACTTGTGGCATGTTTGAGAGTGATTACACTTTAACTGTGATTTTCATATCATATAAATTGATTTTAAAAGCTAAACCATGTTCGGGAATGATTTCAAATCACGACAAAAGCGATTTTAACCCTTTCAAAATCACTCTCAAACAAAAAAGTCTACAAATGTAAAAAATGCATACAAAATCATCTTCCAACAAGCACCTACATTTACTTCAAAAAATAAAAAACAGAGTGATCAGATAAAATTAAGAGAAGGCAAACATAGTGTGCAGTCACCTGAAAAGGGAAATAAAAGATGAGGTCCTTACCATCTTGTAGGTGAACCTGCTGCTCCATTGTCTGCAACCGTAGCTTTAGTTCACTGTTCTCAGCAGTAAGACCGTTTGTGTCTCTCTGATAATAAGTAAAACACGATGTCATTACATACTGAAATACAGAGAAAATAAGATGCTGGAATTCAAATGATATGAAAAAATAGAGTGGGCATCCAAAAATATGATCAACACGATTAATTATGCGATAATCCACCTGTAAGAGGGTTAACTGAGCAGATAAAGAAGTTCCCTCTGTTTGCAGAGTCAGAACTTTCCGTTCAAGCTCAGCAATGTACCGCATCTTTCTTTCCTTTGACCTCGCAGCTGACTGTCTATTTGCCCATATCCTATGCGATACACAACATAGAGGATTATGAACAAATTTTCCGATTCTTCTTTTCATGGGAAACGGAAGGAACATAATACTTGGACATGAGAGCAAATAATCTCAAACATGAAAAGCTGTCTCGTAAACATAATACAGGGTTTGAAAAAGTCTCCAGGCTCTTTGAGATAAGAGAACACACAAACATAATCCAAGTAAATGATCGAACGCCAGTTAAATTCTAAAAGCTGTCTCGTAATACACCCAAAAGACTGGGTTCCATTTTCTTAGAGTTAAAATTCATCAAAAGAAGTCTTGATAGACAAATTATCTTATGTTCATAATAAATAAGGAAATTTCATCACAAGAGAAATGAGAGAAAAAAGAAACCATACACGGCAAAAAGACCAATGATTTGGTTCCTACCCACTCAAATATACACATTTTGATTCATTAGAAAGCAATGTTGTACAAAATGCAGAGGCCAGAGAGTTTATCACTAGTTCAAAAGGTGCAACGACCTTTCATATACAGAGAATAGGAATAGCTTCAATTAATTAATCAGCCAGGAAAAAACCTACAAACTAACAGTAATAGTCATAAACTCATTGATGCTAACCAAATTACTCAATGAGGCCGCCACAATGAGGGTGCCCCATTAAAACCATCGGATTTAGACTTTCAAATTTATTTTCCCCTTCATAACCGATGGATACAAAAACAAAGTACTTTTACAATTAGTCTCTCATACATCCCATGGTAAAAAGCTACTAGTCTCTTGCGACAGGTTCCTCGAATAATTTCTCCTAAACTTGTAGTCAAATGTCTAAGTATTGACAAAAATACTCCATATTATCATACATTTCTTCAATTTTGGGTAAAGGATCCAAATTAGCTGAAATGTTGAATTGACATAAATAGCAACGATAATTCTGACCATCACATGAGCAGGCATAGTAGATATAAAATAATCAAAATAAAGCAACAAGGAAAACCTGCCTGTGGATATGGATATATCATTAAG
This sequence comes from Cucurbita pepo subsp. pepo, assembly GCF_002806865.2. NCBI lineage: Eukaryota > Viridiplantae > Streptophyta > Magnoliopsida > Cucurbitales > Cucurbitaceae > Cucurbita > Cucurbita pepo. The sequence goes on along the minus strand of NC_036645.1, from coordinate 724,791 downwards.
AAAAACACACTTTTTTTATTTTTTTATTTTTTAATGTTGAACAAAAAATAGGAGAAGAGATCCAAAGAAGTTATACCTCTTTGCACGTTTGGGGTCAATTAGTGCAAGCTCAGCAAGCTTTGTAGCTGACGCGGATTTCTTGGAGTCAGCAGCAGAGACTTCTTCAGACCCTGAGACAAGCATCTCAGGCTTTATGCTTGACAAGCCATCCATGGACTGGCTATGCTGGTGTCTTACTCTTGGCCTCTCCTTCAAGCCAACAACAGCATCGTCTTTAGATGTTGCTGCTCCAATTTCTGATGAAGGAGTTGATCTTGCATCTACAACAGCAGCAGATGACTCGCCAACTTGCATTGCAGAGGTAGCAGAGGAAGAATTGAATTTGTCCATGTCAAGGTACATGGACAGCAAATCTTCCTCAGTGTCATCAGAAAAGGAAGGCCCATCAGCACTGCCAATGACACCTAGGTCACTGTTGAAACATATATCGTCAGGAAGGGTCAGTATTTCTGAATGAGCACGTCTGTGACCAATATTTCTTGGTGGGTTATCAGGCATCCGACAAATATCATGGCTGAACCGATTAGAATTAGTGGACATTCCGTGACTGAATTGAATTGAATCAGAATTAGCACCCGAAGCCATTGGAGGAAGCGTCATTGAAGACGAGGTTGCTTCAGATTTTCCATTGAAACTGCTTCCAGTTGGAGAAAGACCTGGGTAACGACTTGATGGGGATAGAAATCCACCAGAATGGCTCTGGGGTTTGTCCTTCTCCATCAACTAAAAACACCTTTGTAAAGAAACTAAACAACACAGAAATTCCAAGTCACAAATTCGTCATCAAACAAGCAAAACTCCACGTACTAACACTGCTCTAAAATGGGTTTTCAAGAAGTCGAATCAAAAGCCCTCAAAACTAGACACGCATTACAAATAAAGTGGTAGAAATCAAAGGAACAAAACAACAACCAAGGCGTAGATTGCAAGAAATCAAACTAGACATGCATTACAAATAAAGTGTTTGTTTAGGCCCTTTAATTTCGTTTATTCTCTCATTTTTAACACAATTTCAGCACAACATTATACATAAATTTCTTGGAACATAGTCATAATTTTGTTTAAAAGAGTTTCCATTTAAACCACGAAGAATTTGGGTTAGAGATTTGCAAACACAGATCAAAATGGTCACTTTTAAAAAATATAAGAACCAAAATGGACTTTTTCTTTTATTTTATACAAGAATCAATTGGATCGAGACTGGTATCAAAGAAGGCTATGAGGAAGCTGCCAAAGGAAAAAGGTTACAGATCCACTCAAAGCCAGAAACAATTTCTTATACCATCCTATTGCACAATTGAGATTTAGAATGTTATTAGCGAAGGAGCCGAAAAAAGCTTCCAAAAGCAAAATGCCACAGATCCACTCAATGACATAAACAATTCAACTTGGTTCAAAGAAAATAAAAATAAATTCTGGAGTAGAAGAACTCTCCAAGAAGAAAAGAATCGTATAATGCAGCAACAATTTATATGCCCCAACGTGCAATGCAGAGTACGAACTCATTTCAATTCCCAGGATCTTCTTTCATTGACTACATATTCTTCATCCCTCAATTTCCATTCAGTCGAGTGGAATTCAAATCAACCCTCCAAAGGGGGGCAAACATTTACATGGATACTGAAAATCAATAACGAAATGAAGCATCTCTCGGTCTCAAATTCATATGATTGTGAAATATCAATTTTCAATCGAGCTTGAACTTGCAGACATTCATGAATGATCATAAGACGAAGATAGCAATAGAGAAAATACCTTGAGACCAAGAGAAGGAATACGATCTGTGAAGAACACGAACAGAGGGGACATCCACCGTCGAGCCAGCGTCAAGGGGAGGGGGTGGGACAAGGCCGCTAGGGCTGTATCATTTTCTCTCTCTCTCTCTTCTTTTTTTTTTACATTAATTTTAGTAAATTATAATTTTGTAATAATTTGAAACTTTATGAATTTGAATATATATAGCTAATTTCATAAAGAACCAATCATCTCTCGTTCATGTAATTATTGAAATCACCAAATAAAAAAAATTATAATATGAATTAAAAAATTTAATGGGTTTCCTTTTATATTTGTTGTTAAAAAATAATGTATAATTTGTAACCCGAACATTTTATAAAAAGTTAGGAAAACGTTAACCGTTCTGCTATAAATAGTCGAGCCTAATCTATCCTCTCACCCACAAACACGTAGCTTTGCCAATCTTCTCACCTTACTCGTATTGATTGCCTTACACAACAATCGCACGAGCTCATAGCTCGATGTTGCACCTTAACTGTGTTTGACTTCACGAACTTTGTGCTTATTGTCTAGTATAATGCGTTGAACGCGGGAGTGAGGGTGGAGACAGTGATGGAGAACGTTTATCCAACCGAAGATGTAATGACCTAGATCCACCGGTAGCAGATATTGTCCTTTTTAGGCTTTCTCTTTCGGGATTCCCCTAAAGGCTTTAAAACGCGTATGCTAGGGGAAGGTTTCCACACTCTTATAAATGGTGGCATCCTCGCTAGCACTCTTTCCTTCCTCCAATCGATGTGGGACCGCCCCAAATCCACCCCCTTTGGGTCCCAGCGTCCTTATTGGCACACCGCCTCGTGTCTACCCCCCTTCAGAGAACAGTAAGAAGGCTATCGTCCGGTGTCTGGCTTTGATACCATTTGTAACGACTCAGATCCACTACTAGCAATATATTGTCCTCTTTGGCCTTCCCCTTTTGGCCTTCCCCTTTTGGGCTTCCCCCAACGGCTTTAAAACGCATCTGCTAGGGGAAAGTTTCCACACCCTTATAAATGGTGGCGTCCTCGTTGGCACTCTTTCCTTCCTCCAATCGATGTGGGACCGTCCCAAAATCTACCCCATTTGGGGCCCAACGTCCTTATTGGCACACCGCCTCGTGTTTACCCCCTTCGGGGAATAGCAACAAGGCTGACACATCGTCTGGTGTCTGGCTCTGATACCATTTGTAATGACCCAGATCCACCGCTAGCAGATATTGTTCTCTTTGGGCTTTCCCTTTCGGGCTACCCCTCAAGGCTTTAAAATGCGTCTGCTAGAGAAGGTTTCCACACCGTTATAAATGGTGGTTTGTTCTCCTCCCCAACTAAGGTGGGACATCACGGGAGAAATCTCTTTCATTCCCTCTTCTATTTTCCGACCCATTTAGGTTAGTCTCAAGACCTACGATATAAACGAACATCTCTACTAAAATATTAAAAAGTATAATAAAAAAATTGGCATTACTTTAGGACTAATGGGCTCACTCCTAGGCCTGAGCCCACAATTTGAAAGCAACCAAGCCACCATAGCCCGTATACCGGTCGGCAAGTGGTAGCACAGTCATCGAAGCCATGTTCGTTCGCCTTTGCCACTTACAACTGCCCGCTTCAGGTTCGCTCCATTTCTTCCTCCTCCGCTCCATCAAACACCCAACAATCTCTGCAAATTTCTGGTAGTAATTCTCCAAGGTTCTCGTTTCATGCTTCTTGGATCACGAGCGTATCTCCATGGACATTCTCTTTGCTCAGATCCAAGCCGACCTTCGCTCCAACGACGCCCTTCGCCAATCCGGTGCTCTCCTCCAGGCACTGCAACAATCCGCTGCCGGCCGGGATATCTCCGTCATCGCCAAGTCCGCCGTCGAGGAGATCGTAGCCTCCCCTGCTTCTGCCGTCTGTAAGAAGCTCGCATTTGATCTTATTCGCTCTACTCGTCTTACTTCGGATCTTTGGGACATTGTGTGCACTGGCATTCGCACTGATTTCGACTTTCCTGACTCTGATGTCACGGCTGCTGGGGTTTCAATTCTCGCTGCGATCCCTTCCTATCGCCTTGTCAAGCTGATTAGTGACTCCCATAAAGAAATTTCTGCTTTTTTCGATTCTAATAGTGATAATTTGAGGTTCTCGATCACCGAAACTTTGGGGTGTATTCTTGCTAGGGATGACCTTGTCACGCTCTGTGAGAATAATGTTAGTTTGCTCGACAAGGTTTCCAACTGGTGGTCGCGTATTGGGAAAAACATGCTGGATAAGTCGGATGCGGTTTCAAAGGTTGCGTTCGAGTCAGTCGGAAGGTTGTTCCAGGAATTTGATTCGAAGAGAATGAGTAGGTTGGCAGGTGATAAGTTGGTGGATAGTGAAAATTCACTTGCTATTAGGTCCAATTGGATTTCATCAATGGCGGACTTCGTTTGGAAGAAGCGAAATGCATTAATGGCGAGGTCCCTGATTCTGCCTGTGGAGAGCTTTAGGGCCACTGTGTTTCCAATTGTGTATGCAGTGAAGGCTGTGGCTTCTGGGGCAGCTGAAGTCATCAGTAAGCTTTCGAAATCTTCTACTGGCAATGGAACCACTATCGACTCAAGTGCGGAGAGGTTTGTGGGAGTCTCAGATGTAGCAACCCATTTAGCGCCATTTTTAGCTTCGTCGTTGGACCCGGCATTGATTTTTGAGGTAGGGATTAATATGCTGTACTTGGCTGATGTGCCTGGAGGGAAGCCTGAGTGGGCTTCCCAGTCGATCATAGCAATTCTCACGCTCTGGGATAGGCAAGAATTCTCTTCTGCTAGAGAAAGTATTGTTCGGGCAGTTGTTACCAATCTTCACCTCCTTGATCTGCACATGCAGGTATGTGTCTTCATATTCATCTATTCTACTTTTTGTTATGCAACATGTTGTCCTGCATTTTTGTGGCGTGTAACTAAAATTATAATTGCTTCACAAGATCTCATATCTTTGCCTGGACCTTAAAAGTAGGACTGTATCCTGACATATGATGTCTGTTGTTAGTAGGTTTCATTGTTCAAGAGACTACTTCTTATGGTGAGGAACTTGAGAGCAGAATCAGATCGTATGCATGCCTTAGCGTGTATTTGCCGTACGGCTCTCTGTGTCGACCTTTTTGCCAAGGAAAGTGTTCGTAGAGGTCAAAAACCTCTTGCAGGAACTGATATTGCTTCTTTATTTGAAGATGTTAGAATTAGAGACGATCTTAATACTGTTACAAGTAAAGGCTTGTTTAGGGAGGAATTGGTTGCTTCATTGGTGGAAAGTTGCTTTCAGTTATCTTTACCTTTGCCCGAACAGAAGAACTCTGGGATGGAAAGCAGAGTTATTGGAGCCTTGGCCTATGGAACTGGTTATGGAGCACTAAACTGGACAGAGCCTGCATTGGAGGTGGTTGAAGTCTGTAGGCCCTGTGTCAAGTGGGATTGTGATGGCCGCACATATGCAATTGATTGTTACTTGAAGTTGCTAGTTAGGCTATGCCATATATATGATACCAGAGGAGGAGTAAAAAGAATCAAGGATGGAGCATCTCAAGATCAAATTTTGAATGAGACAAGGCTGCAAAACTTGCAACGTGAACTTGTGAAAGATTTACGCGAGGTATTTCAATTTGTATATCTTTCTCTGTTCTAATATATTGACCTGCTTTTAATGGTTCTTTATTGTCAACTTAATAATGTGGCAGGTAAATACCCCAAGAATAACTGCCCGTCTTCTTTGGGCAATTTCAGAGCATATTGATCTTGAAGGCTTGGATCCCCTTCTAGCTGACGACCCTGATGACCCATTAAATATTATCGTTACAAATATCCATAAGGTCTTATCGAACGTAGATTCAGCAGTAGAGACAACAAATAGACTTCAAGATGTGCAGGCGGTGCTTTTGTGTGCTCAGCGATTAGGCTCTCGTCACCTTAGAGCTGGCCAGTTATTGACTAAAGAACTTGAAGAATTCCGAGCTAATGGCTTGGCAGATTCAGTCAACAAACATCAATGCCGTTTAATTCTACAGAGAATTAAGTATGCTTCAAACAATCCAGAAAGCAGGTCAGTATATATTGCCTTGCTTAATATCAACTTTTTTTTGGGTGGTTTTCAGTGCTCACCATAGATGGCCCGCAGTTTTCAAGGAAAATATTTTTACCTCTAACGCTAGTCCTTGCTGAACCACCCAAATAGGCACTAGCACCTTTTCTTCATTTCGGTGAAACAAGCATTCTCTCCCAAACTTGGATTTTTCTGTCATTTCTAATGGGATTAGTAGTTACTACAACTTTCTAGAAAGGACACTTCTATTTAGGTTTGGTTATCTTTTACATTTGAAGCCTGTTGAGTAAGGATAGTAGGCAGCAGAGGCTGGTTGGTTCATGTTAGCTTGTTTTTTATCCATCATCTTTGGAAAGAAGGACTCGAAGTTGGATTTGGGAGTTCACACCGCGAAACTCTTGTTTTTTCTTTTCAGATTTTTTTTCTTCTGTTTTTACTTGAAAAATAAACAAGTGACAAGTTTATTTAATGAAGTCAATTTTGCTTGATTACAGGTGGGCTGGTGTCAGTGAAGCCAGAGGAGATTACCCATTTAGCCATCACAAACTAACCGTGCAGTTCTATGAAGCAGCTGCAGCTCAGGACAGAAAATTGGAAGGTTTGGTTCACAAGGCTATTTTAGAGCTTTGGAGGCCAGACCCTAGTGAATTAACTCTTTTGCTGACAAAAGGAATTGATTCTACTCTTCTCAAGGTTCCTCCAACTGCAATTACTTTGACTGGCAGTAGTGATCCTTGCTATGTTGAAGCATATCATTTAGCAAACTCAAGCGATGGAAGGATTACTCTACATTTGAAGGTTAAAGATGTTTCTTTTCTCATTACTGCTGTTTATTTTGTTTATAGTCCATAATGTATCGGGAAAATACCATCCCCTTAATGAACAAGGGTTCAATAGTAAAGATACAAAAAATAGGATCATTCGGCTGAACCAACATTCTAGCTGCCTACAAACACCATACAAAAGTTACAAGAAGCGTCCCTAATTGTCAGTAATATAAAAGAAAAATGAAGAGCTCTAGAACACGAAGATGTCCCACATGTAGCTATAGAAGCAGAATCACACTCAAAATCTTATGATGCAATACTTCCTTTAGTATTTTTGCCAACTCCTTGGTAAGGGCTTTATATATTAGGTAATGAGCCTAATTACTCGAGAATCCTTCTGATATGAACCAAGGCATCTCAATTGGCTTCCAAAAGTGTCAAAAAGAAGAATAATATTATACAATGAAAAAATCCAACTAAATAAGGGAGTCCAATTACAATTGACCTCCGATTGTTTACATTAAGGATGAAGTAATATCTCTAAAAGAAATTTACATCCAATTTTCTTTGAACTCAATTACCAGTATCCCAAGATATAACAGACCATGAAAGCCAAGGAAGAGCTATGCATGAAGACTGGCTTAGCTAAAGAAAGTCAATTACAAATATCCCTTATTTTCTACAATCAAGAATAAAGGAATATCTGAAAAATATTTTCATGCTTCACATCCTTTTACTTTCTGTTGAATATTTATTTGGTTATCTTCTGGGTGACGTGTGAGTGTGTATCATGTTGCAGGTTCTAAATTTAACTGAGCTTGAACTAAATCGCGTGGATATCCGAGTTGGGTTGTCTGGAGCATTATATTTCATGGATGGTTCTCCTCAAGCAGTGAGACAGCTGCGTCATCTTGTGTCACAGGTACCCATTTGTAATGTATCATTTTTCTTTTCTTTGGTTATACCTTCCGTTATTTTTAGTGGTTAGTATGTTGGACAGCAACTTTACGTTACGTGACAGAAAAAATACGGCAGCTATTTTCATTTTAAATTACTTCCGACTGTGATTGTTTAGAAGCCTATTGTAGACAAGAATATATAGCTCGATGGAATTATCAATTTAGTGAGTTTGATTGAGTCAACCACTGCCTAGCATTAAGCTTTTGAAATTAATAGATGTGCTCGTTAATGAAGATTTTGTCTCTTTTTAAGAAATATATTGATAAATGTAGCATCAGAGCAAGATAGTTATCTCTAATGATTCATATGTTTTTATTAGAAAAAAACTAGTAATTCAAATGTTGGCCCTTTTCGTTAAACAAATTTTAAAACTTGTGCTCGGAGAATGTTAAGAAACATCTTCAATAATTTATTGGCCATGACCTAATAAATTATTATGCCTTTGGGATCTTATAAGTAACTTCTCACTTGATATTAGAAAATCCTTGTTCACTTGCTATCTCTTTCCTTGTTCCTCAAGGAAAGACTATCTCACACCTCTGCTTCCCCCGTTTCCAGGATCCAGTTCTGTGCAGTGTGACAGTTGGTGTTTCACATTTTGAGAGATGTGCCCTCTGGGTTCAAGTCTTGTACTACCCCTTCTACGGAAGCGGTGGGGCTGGAGATTACGACGGTGATTACACAGAAGAAGACTCTAATATTATCAGACAAAAGAGAAGCTTAAGGTCAGAGCTAGGAGAACCTGTGATTTTGAGGTGTCTTCCTTACAAGATCCCGTTGACTGAGCTTCTCTCGCCACATAAAATATCTCCTGTTGAGTTTTTCCGCCTATGGCCCAGCTTACCTGCAATTGTAGAGTATACTGGCACTTATACTTATGAGGGAACTGGCTTCAAGGCTACTGCTGCGCAGCAATATGGAGCATCTCCTTTTTTGAGTGGATTGAAATCTTTGTCCACCAAGCCTTTCCATAGTGTTTGCTCATATATTATTCGAACTTTGGCAGGGTTTCAGGTGAGGTTCTGTGCTCTCTTTTATATGTTTTACTCACTAAGCTCCCTTAAGAAAAAGGGGGGAAAACCCAACTCGGACATTAAGATTGATATAAATGTTGTATTCCTGGGAAGTTGAAGCTAATTCGTCTTCAATTTAACTAATAAATTGAGTTCTGTCGATCCATTACTAACTTTTCCTATTTGAATGCTTGTAGCTTTGTTTGGCTGCAAAAACATGGTACGGGGGGTTTGTGGGCATGATGATATTCGGAGCTAGTGAAGTAAGCAGAAACGTCGATCTAGGTGATGAGACAACAACGATGATTTGCAAATTCGTTGTTCGAGCATCTGATGCATCAATTACAAAGGAAATTGAAGCCGATCCTCAAGGATGGCTAGATGACATAGCTGATGGAGGTGTTGAGTACATGCCCGAAGAGGAAGTCAAGGTGGCTGCTGCAGAGAGGCTGAAGATATCAATGGAGCGGATAGCTTTGCTCAAGGCAGCTCAACCTCCACCAAAAACCCCAAAATCAGACGACGATGACGATGACGAAGAAGACATGGAAGACAGTGAAGGAGAGAAGAAGAAGAAAGATAGTGAGGAAAACGGTAAGGGACCATCAACGTTGTCGAAATTAAGTGCAGAAGAGGTCGAGCACCTTGCACTTCAAGCTGCAGTCCTTCAGGAATGGCACATGTTATGTAAGGATAGAGCGAACAAAGCTAATTAAGCTGCCTCATTTTTGTTTCCTTAATATGTAGATTCTCTGCCTTCTAGTTTGTTGAGGATTAGCTCATTTGTGTAATTTTGACTGCGAGTGTGCTCTCATTCGGATCCCTCCCACCACCACCACCACCACCACCACCACCATCCCCGGAAGGACTGCTTGTGTAGTGTATCATGTATTTGTTAGTTCTTATATAGTTAGTTTTTTTTTAAAGGTGTTTTTAATATGTATATTGTGGATTGATGATGAATTCTCTGGTATCATTTTTATCTTCTTATTTGAAGGAAGGAAAAAAGGAATGTATATGTTATTTACAGTTATGGGTATCCTGTTTCTGCTCTTTTAGTTTGATTTTGGTGACAATGAGTAGCAACTTGTTGAGGTGCAGACACATGGTTGATGGTAGTGACAATGGAGGAGGAAAAAGAAAGGGAAGCCACATGGATGAGTGCTAAGGTATTTCATTACTTCTTCTCCAAAGTTCTTTACATTATGAATGAAAAGAAAAGAAAAGAAATACTAGTCAACTATCTATAGGGCCAGGCGTTTGGTCATCGTGCATGTTTTTAATTTAATCGTTCATTTATTTTATTTAGTTCTTTTTGGTGTCGTTTTNAAGAAATGAGATTTTACTCCTTTTTCGGTGATTACCAAATTTGGAGTGTGTAGCACATTTGATTCTTATTTTGGTATTGAACTACATAAACGGGTTGAAAACCCATATAAACTACGAGCCAAATAAAGCAAACAATTCCAAAGCAGATCAAAATGACCAAAACAAAACGAGAACTGAGTCACCAAGCAAGAAAAGAAGAAAAATGACTCGAGGTACACCCCGAGTTCATTGTCGGCCACCTATGAGACTCATACCACTGCCTCCTTAGCCTATGCGATCCTAATCTTGCCCAGTTACCTAATTTAAAATATCTTAAATTTTAAACATGTCTAATAAGAACCTAAACGGTAAACATGTCTGATAAGACCATGAACTTTAAACTTTGTGTCTAGATAGTTCGTATATTTTAAATATAGTCTCATAGACCAGCAAACTATATTATACACAAAATTGAAGATTTAAAGCCCGTTAGATATGTTTTCAAGTTTAAAATCCAAATAGACAAAAACTTGAAAATTCTATACAATACCAAATAGACACATTCTCAAACATTGAGAGACTGAAACTTATAATTTAATCAGAAGGAGATGATGAGAGTATCTCCAAAACATATATTAAGAACAACATTTATTTTACAAAAAAATAAAAAATAAATAAAGAATATGACTGGAGGAAGAAAAAGGTTAATAATAAACCTTGAAAAGAAAATTAAGCTACAAATAATAAGAGAAACTGTGATATCCACAATCTAACAACAAAGCGGCAACTACAACATGTCTGTCTACAACAAATGAACATTACACATAAATTAACAGACACAGGGAAGGAAAACAAAATGCTTTTGTAGTAGGGAGGACAGAAATGTGGTATTTGGATAACAAATGCAACTAAATTTCTGATAGCTAACCATCAAAAGCTTTAAGAACCAGTAGGTTCACAGGCTATCTTTTTCAACAAGAGGGAGAGGACGTATCTGATGTGTTGTCTCTCGAACTCGGAGAAGAAGTCGGTCCTTTCATTTTGATGTCTCCCGTCGGTTGCTGCTGAAGCTGATGTAGCTGATGGTACTGAAAATGTTGCTGCTGCTGCTGCTGCTGCGAGTGGATTTGTAGCTGCTGAAATTGCTGAGCAGTTAACAAAGTGTGCATTGCTTGATTGTTTGGGTAAAATGGTTGGCTAGCTCCAAAGGATGCAAAATTTGACATTGATCCACCATTTGGGATTGCTTGGCCAGTCAATATTTTCAAATGTTGAATTTCCTCTTTCAATGCTTCATTTAGAGCTGTCAAAAGAGAGATGATGCTAATAAAGATGGAGCCCCACAAGAATATTATTGAATCGTCGTCATGACACAATTAAGAACGGTTTCCCTTCAATTCTACCCCTAATTCAAGAAATCTTCTATCATGTCAAGGGGTCGAAATCTAATACAGTATGGTAAATTGTAATGGCTCAAGTCCACCGTTGGCAGATATTGTCCTCTTTGAACTTTCTCTTTCAGGCTTCCCCTTAAAGTTCACGTCTACTAGGGAAAGGTTTTCAAACCCTTATAAAGAATGTTTCGTTCTCCTCCTTATTGTTCCTAAATGCAGTAGTTACCAATGTAATGACAACCTATTTGTTTGAGTTGAAAAACAGTAGAGAGATTTGAACCTTTGACGTTTGACGTCTTGATCAACGGTATATGTCAAACATGTGAGCAATGCTCACTTTGACGAGAAAATATAACAATCTAAAAGCACGATGTTCGGAAATTAGGGATCAGGTCTCAATCAATCAGTCTCAAAGACAATTTCTACAACAGAGTACCTCTTAACTGGAACCAGATACCATGTGTAAACCAATATACAATGTGCAGTGCACATGCCAATTCTAGCAATGTAACATTGCATGCAGGCAGGATCTCTCAAATCATTTCGATTGTAGAATTATCTATCAAGCATGATCCATGAACATTTCTAAACCTCAAGTTTCCAATTACTTCATCCCTCCAAATGTCGACATGCATTACACAATGTTTTCAAGATAGTGACCGACAAGGTAAGGCAAGCACCATGTGCTTGTGCCTCCTACATAGCCCATCCAAGTGCCTTAATTCAACATCTAGACTAGTGTCATATCTTTAATGCAAATGAGGCTTGTGACAATAAGCAAGAAGCTCAATACACTGGTTTAACCGATAATAATAAACTAATTGAGAAGCGCAATAAAAACCAGAAAACCACAGCTCAGCTCCTTTCAGAGAGCTGGTCAACTCAAAGAGAAGCCCAGTCATTAACTATTTCAATATTCACTAGAAGCACAAGTGCAATCTAATATCCAGGTCAAAATGAAACTTGAAGCGATATTCTAATATCGGAAGAACCTTATCTTCCTGCATAAAGGAATCCTTCTTCAGATGTTTATCGATCAATTTCCTACAACCATCTCACTAAACTGTGTCAAGTATCTCATAGGCTGCAAATTTTTATCTCTCTCAACAAAACACATCATATCCTATAATCATTAACAAGTTCTAATCTGACGCTTCATCTAATCAACTTTTCTCTTCTGTATCAACTCTTACAATGTCTCTATAAATCTAATCAACTTTTCTCTTCTGTATCAACTCTTACAACTCTTACAATGTCGCTATGTATTTAAGAAATGTATATAAAATTATCTTCCAACAAGTACCTTCGATAATTAGAAAACAGAGAGATTACATAAAAAGCTAAGAGAAGGCAATTATAATGTGCAGTCACCAAAAAAAAAAAACAAAGATTACAGAGGTCCTTACCATCTTGCAGGTGAACCTGCTGCTCCATTGTCTGCAACCTCAGCTTAAGTTCACTGTTCTCAGCAGTAAGACCGTTTGTGTCTCTCTGATAATAAGGAGGCAATACGTAAAGCAAGATGTTTTATATAAATTCAAATGCAGATAAACCAGAATGCTGGAATGAAAATCATATGAAAACATAAATTACACATCCAAAAATATGATAAACACGATTAATTTTGTGATAACCACCTGTAAGAGGGTTAATTGAGCAGATAATGAGGTTGCCTCTGTTTGCAGAGTCTGAACTTTCCGTTCAAGCTCAGCAATGTACCGCATCTTTCTTTCCTTTGACCTAGCAGCTGACTGTCTATTTGCCCATATCCTATGCAATGCACAACAGAGGAATTATGAACAAATTTGGAGAAGTTGGAGAAAACAGGCTTTAAATGGAGAGGAAGAGGTAGTAAACATGGAAAAAAAAAAAAAAAGGCTCGAGGCTCTTCAAGCTCTAAGAGAACACACAAACACAGTCCATGTAAATGAACTCAACACCATTTAAATGTAAAATGATGCATCAGAACTCGACACAAATGATTGGGTTCCACTTTCTTAGAGCCAAAATTCATAAAAAAAAGTCTTGATAGACAAACTATTTTATCTTGATGGAAAATGAAGTAATTTCATCAGAAGATATACTACAAGAACAAAGAACATACACATCCAAGACAAATGATTTGGCTTCTATCTACCAAAATTTAAGATTTTCATTCATTAGAGCGCAATGATGTACAGCATGAGGAGGCCCCAGAGTTTATTCACTAGTTCATAAGTTGCAATGATAATAGTTGCTTACACTAAACTTATTGTAAAAAATTGACCAAATCACTTCATAGCGTCATGCATTTCTTGCAACCAAGATAGAACATCCTACGAAGTTGAAGGATTTATACCTCTTTGCACGTTTGGGGTCAATTAGCGCAAGCTCAGCAAGCTTTGTAGCTGACATAGCTTTCTTGGAATCAGCGGCAGAGACTTCTTCAGACCCTGAGACAAGCATCTCAGGCTTTATGCTTGACAAGCCATCCATGGACTGGCTGTGCTGGTGCCTGACTCTTGGCCTCTCCTTCAAACCAACAGCAGCATCATCCTTAGAAGTTGCAGCTCCAATTCCTGAAGTAGGAGTTGATCTTGCTTCTACAGCAGCGGAAGATGACTCCCCAACTTGCATTGCAGAGGTAGCAGAGGAAGAATTGAATTTATCCATGTCAAGGTACATGGACAACAAATCTTCCTCAGTATCATCAGAAAAGGAAGGCCCATCAGCACCACCAATGACACCAAGATCACTGTCAAAACAAATATCATCAGGAAGAGTCAGAATCTCGGAATGGGCACGTCGATGACCCATATTTCTCGGCGGGTTATCAGGCATCCGACTAATATCATGGCTGAAACGATTGGAATCACTGGACATTCCACGACCAAATTGACCCGAATCGGAAGAATTAGGACTCGGAGCCATTGGAGGAAGCGACATTGAACACGAAGCAGTCTCGGATTTTCCATTGAAACTACTTGCAGTTGGTGAAAGACTCGAGTAGCGACTCGATGGGGGAAGAAATCCAGCAGAATGGCTTTGGGGTTTGTCCTTCTCCATGAACTAAAAACACCCTTGTAAAGCAACTAAACAAATTTTTTCATCAAACAACCACAGCTCTCCACATTCAACCAAAGCTCCAAAATGGGTATTCAAGAAATCAAATCAAATCAAATCAAAAGCCCTCAACTCAAGCAAGCATTAGGAATCAAGTGGTGGAAATGAAGAGGAAGAACACAACAACAACCAAGGCGTAGATTGCAAGAAAACCAAACTACAACCAGAAATCGAAACGGGATAGTAGTAGAGAAACACGCGGCAGAGAATAGAGAGAGAGAGAGAGAGAGAGAGAGAGAGGCGCAAGAAATGGGGGAAGGGGAAGAAAAAAAAATGGGGGAACGATGACTTTTGCAGGGTATGATGAGAGAGAAGGACAGCTGTAGAGAGGGAATCGGGTCCGAATTTACGCAATCCAACAAAATTAAATCAAGGGTTTTAATAATTTTATAACAAAAGGTGGGCTCACACAACAAAAACATAATTGTCCTCCTTGCTTTTTTTTAATAAAATACAAAGCTCACAAATTTTTTATTTTCCAAATAAATATTAAAGTTATCTTCATCCACAATTTTTTTTTTTTTTTTTTTTTAAAAAAAAGGTTTTGGTGTAAGAGCATCCTCCTACTCTTTGACCGAATAATAAAAGCGTATTAAATAAAACGGTTCCTAAAACTTGGATCTCTTATAATTATAATTAACTTGCGCATATGCCTCTAATGAGATGGTCTATAGCACCACGAAACCAACGAGAAGGTGGCGGCCGACTATGTCATTCTTGGCAGTGGTGATCGCTGACGGGCGGCCACTTATCGCATAATACTATAATTATATCAAAAGAAAAATCTCTCATTTCACACCTTTTTCTCATTGGAATTTCTTGATTAGAGTTTGTCACAAGATTTTGGACGAAGTGGAACATTTCTCTCTAATTTTTTGTTAACGTTATTACGTAGATGAAACTAGTACTATATATCTGTCTTAAAACCCTTATTTTCTCAAACATTAGAGACGAAACTAGTACTATGTATCTGTCTTTGACCACTCGATTGAATTGCAAACTAACAGGAAAAGTATAGCAAGCAAGATAAAATTTTGAGGATCTGCCTCTAACTCAACCCTGATTGATGTACATACATGTGGAGTACATGAATCAGGGTTGAGTTATCCAACCTAGAGCTTCTTCCTCTTTTGGTTCAAGTGCCCTGTTTTTCTACTATGAACATCTTTCTTTTGACCTTCCCTCCACATTTGGAATATTCTCTGAGGCCCAAACTGTTCTATAAAACAACTTTCAAATAGTTCAAAAAAAATAAAGATGACAATGTAGAACATATCGACAGAATCATGATCTAATTAATAGATAGTATTTTGAAAGTTCCTAAAAAGTTCTGAGACCAAAATAGAACAAAATGTAAAATTTAGAAACCAAAGTAACTTTAAATCACAAAGTAAAAGGCTTAAGAAATTGCATTGCATTCAAGGGGAGAGGGAATCTGTATCATCTTCAAGATTGTACGGTGTTTCAAGGAAAATGAAATTGCAGCCCCACGTTTGAAAAACTGCCCTAGCTGCTGGCTACCAATAGTACAAGTAATGTTGTTGATAGAAAAGGAGGGAAGAGCCAGACTCAACCCAAATATTCATCAACATCTCCGTCGCGCCTGCTACACTACGCATCACATTTCAACGTTTTATTGCACAGAGATGGTATAAAATGTTGTGAGAAGATAAGAACCTGGGTGAGTTTCCTAATAAGATAGATTAGCTCCATTTCGCTTTTCCTGGGGGGAAAGACGTTATATATTCTGGTAAAAACCTGAGCAAGCTAACGGATAGATCGGAAGGAGATCCACTCGAACAATCTTCCAATCCTTGAACGTTCTGGGATTATGCTCTAACGCTTTGACATTGCAACTTCTTTAGGTTGATGTGATAATTCATCACACCAGAGAAATGACATCAATGGAGGTGGTAAATGCCTTGCAAGTACACTCTTTAATTCCATGATGCTGATGAAAAGGAACTTAGCAAATCCATCAATCTCGATTTCGTATTGCTCATACACAAAGAATGCAGTGAATGCAAACACCAGTCCTACAATGTTATTACCATTAGTTATTGAACTAAGTCAGAAGGAATAAGCACTGCCAGGTGTTATGGAATAAACTTAGTTGTAACTTACCCATGCCTATCAGCAAAGTCAAGGATCGTGAGAGAAACAGCTTGAGGACGTAAAGAAATGTTACGGCCTGTACAATCAGTGAAACGTTTAATTATGTGAAATATACAACACAAAACGGTAAGTAGAACCATTTAGAACCAACTATTCTATTAGCTTAAGATGAATTTGAAGCAGTAAAAAGCTCAAAATTTCGATCGTGCTTAATTATATGATCAAAATTTTGATATTTCTAAGACTTGAAGTATTTGAAAATTCATGTATCTGTTAAACAAAAAATTGAAATAGTTTTATTATGCATAAAATATAAAAGAATGTTGAATAGATTTGGACCAATCACTTGAAGCCCTATTAAACCTATTAAAGACCTTTTAAAATTCAACAACGTATGACATAACCCTGGAAGTTAACGCTATATTTTCCTCTGTTTTTATTCCACACATTATGTATTTCATAAACAACAAAAAGAGATTTGGTTTCTTTGTCACCGTGCCTATTGGGTCTCTTGGTTTGCACTTAAAGAAAATACTGGGACAGTGCACGCAAAACTTCATGAAATACAAAATTTCACAAACAGCGCAGCAGCGTCTTCTACAAACAAAGTACGAGAGTCGAAGTCATACCTTCAAAAAATAATTCCAATCCTCTCCTCGGGCCAATGATCTTGCGTTATGTACACCTCTATTCCACAAGCATGCTATGCCCATTATCGAATCTCTGACTACTGTATCAGATGGTCCAAACATAGTCGCAGATAATTTCTGGACAGGAAACCCATATCTGATGGTAAAATCTCAGCATCAGTTCAACTAAAATTAAAATAGTGATGATTAACAGAAAAAAAAAAAAAAAAAAAAAAAAAAAAAAAAAAAAAAAAAAAAAGAAAAAAAAAAAAAAGGACTCGTCATGATCATGCACTTACACGAGAAAACAATAATCATGGGAAAAACTAATTGCAGAAAAATAAATCAAGGATCCTAGAATTTTGGATGTGAAATATCTCACTTCCACTTCCAGGATAAAGAAAGTAATCATAAAGTCATAAAAGATTCAGAATTGTAATTTCTAGAAGCTCTTCATGAGCATACTTACATGTTTGTTGGTATGAAGCCATATCCATAAAGGACGACAACGATACACAACAGAAGCTGAGCCACCGATGATATAAAAGTTCCTCCACGTAGAAAAAACCAATAAAACAATAGAAACGAAGCAAGAAAACACGTGAATGACTTCTTCTCTTCTCGCCATAACAATATATCGGCAACTGCAGAAAGAATCCAATGTCATTCTCCAAGTACAGATTTACCTTATGTTACGGAGGTAAACCAAATAATGCAGCAATAAGGAAGAACAATTATAAATTTGAAATGGTATACAGATGAATTTCAACATTCATCAGTAAATGAGATTCTTCTCCATAGAGTATTTTCTAGCATAGAAACAAGACTTCTCATCAATAAAATGAAAGGAGTACGAGTACAAGCAAAATAGAAAAGTAAAAAAAAGAAGAAAAAGAACCCATCAATAGAAGAGAAAACCAGACACACAAAGCACCCCAAAATATTACATAAAACAACCAACTTCCCCCAATATGCGAAAGCTTTCTTCTTTTTTTCCTTTTCTTCTTCTCTTCTCCTCTGTTAGACATGTGTAAGAGTATATTAAAACCATACCCTGAAGGACGGATAGAGGAAACTCCCTCCCAAAGAGGAATACTACAAAAAGGCTTTCCAATTTATAACACATGCAATTACAAATGAAATCTGTGATTTGAATTCCACTCACAGGCCAAATATCCGTGTAGTAGCCTAAATAACAAAAGAGAGAATTTTCTAAAACAAAAATAATAACCCACAGGAATTTATTAACAAAAGTGTTCAATACAAGAAACCAAACCTTTATTTGTAGAGGATTTAAAATGACATATAAAGGATATTGTATATCAAGCATGCTCCCAGTCAGTCCCAGTTGAGCCGCTGGGGGTTCTAGTTAACTACATAATGATCAAATTGAATGAGGTGATGTTCATGCATTTATTTTGTCAATTGGCAACAACCATTCAAGTTACATATAAAATACAAAAAATACAATCATCTAGAAGACACAAAGTCGATAAGTTGAAATCAGGAAATTCAATTAATGACGATTGAAGTAGTCTAAGCATTATTAATATAGAAAATGATGCTAAATACATTAAATGAGAAAAAGTTTGAACCTCTTCCACCACCCAGCAGCTTATCGGCTTTTGATTCTTCGGTAAATTCAGTGAGACTTGCAAGAGATAATTCTTTGCGCAAATGTGAAAATGATTCAATGGTTAGTGTGATGCCTTCCTGTAAAGAAAAAGAAATGGAGAACAAAAAGTTGTAACTGTACTGCTATCAGTGCTTCAAACAAAGGTGCGACTGTTCCAATCAAACAGAAGTTGCAGAAGATTTGTAAGCTGCATCATCTACGTTAGCTTCTCTAACAAATCCAAAAATTCAGCTAGTACCTAGCTCCATAATGCAATTGTTACCACCTTATTTGGGAAGATACCATGAAAGTGGCTTTCGGGTGTCAGAAAAGTTCAAGAGGAAAATAAAAGCATGAATTCCATGAACTACATGTCCAGAAGTAGCAGCACTTTGAAAAGCACCCAGGCAAAAGGCACCCTGCTCCCTTATGAAACACGCCTCAGTGCTTGAAGCCGGATTTTAAGTTTTTAAAATTTTATTATTTTAAATTTTATTAGGAAGAAAATAAGAAAGCCACATTAGATATTGGGGCCTCTCTCCCTACTCCCTAATAAAAGCTCTAATTTCTTAAACTTTCAATAATCTTATTATTCATAAACATGTCATTGTCGTGTTTATACCCTAGATTTTTAAATATAAAGTGTTAAAGTGTCCCATGTCGTATCCATGTTTCGTATTTATATTCGTGCTCCTAAGCCTTTTACCTTTATGAAAATTCTAACTTTCTATAAGATATTAACAGTAAGAGAGGCTAAGGCATGCACTCTTGTCAATAAGATTGAGAATCCAAGATGAGTTTCTTTTAGCCAGTTAATCCTTTATTCTCTAGAAACAACAATAATAGCCTGTCTGTTTCAAGGAACATGATATGGGCTTTTTGCATGGATGATCACTATCCATGTTTGTTAAACGGATTTTAATTTTGTAACACCTGGATGTCAATTTTCCCTGGGTTAAAGTATTCTGCTGAGCTTTGATTTTTATCACCCCTTTGGAGGACGGGAACCATCTTTAACTTTCTCTACCACTGAATTGCACAAAGGATAAAGCTTCGGTATACTCCCTTGAGGGAGACCCAAATACAACAGGGGAGTTGGTAAACCTCATAACCCCCAAAGGTCGCCCAAGACAATTTAAAATTCAAGTTCTTCATTTACAACCAAATCCTTTTTTCCAAAGGACTAAACCAAAAAATCCCAATCAGCATAATCATATGTATCCTGTCTTAAGTATCAATAAATTAATCAAAGATAGGATAGTAAACAAAGACAAGTGAGAAAAACAGGAGACAATTTTCCAGAAAACAATTTAAATAAAAATATTGAGTGGAAGAGAAACTGATACATATTTTCATTACAACTTACTTCCATGGAGACTATAGGAGAGTACCCAAGTTGTTTATGTGCAGCAACACAGTTAAAGGTTCTAGTGCACGTGGCTAGCTGAATGTAACGAGCCCAAGTGGAATGATTATATCTACTGAATCCAAACTTTTCATGTATCCATTTCAAAAACAAGAGAACATTCCAAACCATCTTAAAGGGAAGTTTTACGGATGGCCTGCCAGAACACATAGCAAGATAGAATTACAAACGAAAGAGAATGAGAACTAAAAATTATCTAGCCTTAGTATCCTCATCAAATATATGAAAACGCAAGCATAAAAGAATTAGGAAAGGGATCGACAGAACAACAAAGTCTAAAAGTTCATGGACTGTAATTCTGTACCTTCGGTAACCCAAGCCTCCCAAAATGAGAGAGATAAATTCCCAAAACTTCATGGGCTTAAAATTGGTGATGAAAAATGCCTACATAATGATAAAAAGGAAATGATTTCTTATGAACCCTATCACTAAAATTATTAGAAAAGGCATGTATCAATCTTTTAAACGTGATACCTTTCCAGCCACAGACACCATTCGAAAATCTAGTGCTTCCTCTGCACAGATATGGGCATGGGTCACATTCTCAACAAATGTGAAGTCAGACAGGTTTTCGCCATTCCCTATAATGAACTGAAATGAGAAACTCTGTTACTTCAATAAGAGTAGACAATGTACATCTTGTATAGATCACACTAACAGGCATGCATTCTCAATGCATTAAGTTTACTTTGAGAAAAGAAAACACGAGTTCATCAAGTACTTCAATATTAAAAAGATCCTATAGCTATTCTATTAACTCTATTCCATTTTTTCTCAATTCATTATTTATTCTCAATTAATTATTAGATATATGACCTTTCTACAATGAATTGTATCATGGCACCAATTTCTACTAGGTCTATGGTTCTTATGCTTACGCTCATTTAAATGGTAAAGCACAAATAATCCACAAGATTTTATGGATTTTACAGAGGTTTACATGCAGCACTAAAACAAAGCATGGAGTAAAACATAAATAATTTTGCAAACCTTAGCCAAACCAGATTTTGCCTGATTCACCACGAAAGGAACTAGTCGTGTGTCTTCTGGCCCAAAAACATTGCTTGGGCGAAGTGCACATGTTAGAAGTCCATCTATATCGTTGGCAAACAGGATGAGTGCTTCAGCTTGAGCCTTTAGGTCACTTAACATGTCCTCAAACTGTACATAGTACTCACTTGATGAGGAAATGATTAGCAGAAGAGAATGTTAGGGATGTCCAAAATAGATGACTGAGAAATAGTTCAGATAGCAACATACTTTCCGTGGGTATGCCAATGGCTCCTCTCCATTTTGTATATCACGTGAACCATCAAAAATTACATCAGCTGAACTGTTGAATATTAGCCGTCTTACTTTGCAGTCTCGACAAGCATTAATGACATTTTTGGCACCTAAATGAGAAATCAAGATGCTGGCAATTACATCTTTCTTTGAAGTGGGATATGTTCGGAATAACAAGGGTTCTTTCAAATGGTTAACGGCTTTCTATACCTTGAACTATAAACATGTATGAGAGATAAATATCATTTGAATGTGAATCTTCATAGTCCATATAAAACACAACAGAAGAACCACTGAGAGCTGCAAAAGGAAAAAAAATCACTCTGTCATACAAGTAGCTGGTACCTAATTAAGTAATCGACATATTTATGGATAGAAAATAGGCGTCAGAGACGGAAGCAATAACAGTGAAGAATGGCAATAAATGAAAATTTTACAGGAAACCTCCCATCGCTATTGATAGCTGAAAATTTTTTCTCCATCGAAGACATTCCATTTTATTTATTCATTTATTTATTATGATGCAGTTGAGAATTTCCACAAAATTCATAGATAACAGAAGTTTCTCAATCGAACATTATGATTCAACAGAGAGAATATTCCAAACGAAATCCCTTACAAACACAATTGAAAAATTAATAAAAAAACAAAAGAAAAAGTCATGCGCACCACGAAAGAAACAAGAACCTAGAGTTGCAGGCTTCGTTCGACTCTTAACAACCTTTTAACAAATCAAATAATTCTTCGGACTTCAACAGCAGTTCATGGAAACTGTCTCAACAGTCCGATCATCTTCTGATTCTATCCATCGTTATTTCCAAAAAGATAAAGTTAACTCAAACTCCAAAAAAGCATGTGTACAATAAACCAATCCGAATCCTCTAAAATTCCACCAGCTCCAAAGCCAGGGAAAACATCTCAAAATCTTCGCATTTCAAAGAAAAAAAAAATCAAAACCACTTCAATTAGCTCCATCCACTCAAAACCAAATGCAACCAAAGCAACATTTCTCCACGTTTCACAATCAACCAAAGAGAGAGAGAAAGAAACACCTGCAACGATCTGATCCTTATTGCGAACATCGACATGGAAATACGAAGCCCGGCCAGCGACAAGCGCGTCAGAGAGGAGAGAATCCTGCTCAGAGGGATCGAGTTCAAGCGATTCAACAGAATCAGCGATACGAACATTCCACTTGGCGAGTTTCAAGAGGCGGAGAACGAGAGATCGGCCGAGAAATCCACGACCGCCCAACACCACACAGGTCCTGGTATTCAATTCCACAAAGCGATCGTCGACCTCCATTTCCGATCGATAGGAGGAAAGATCAGAGAAAAATAAGAGAATTGAGAATGAGACAGAGAAGAAAATGCATTGAGGTCGTTGTTAGGGTTGGAATTCGACGCTGGAGAGAAGTAGTTGGCGCGGAAATTTCATACCTATAAAAATAAAAAAAAATATATATATATTATTTAATTCTACCGGTAGTTCATTTAATTTTTGTTCTCTGTTGGACGGCTATATATATATATATATGTCCCCTTAATGTTGTTTTTGGTTCTTTAACTTCAAGCTTTTTCATATTTTGATGCTTTTAACTTTTAAAACATTCCCTTTATTCTAAAATAAAACAATATTTTGGTCTATATTAACAAAATAATAATCCATCGTCATCACTGTCGTGTTCATCATTATTCGATCTAGGAAGAGCACTATCACCATCACCATCATCCGTGTTCATCATTCTTCGATCCAGGAGAGTACTTCTTCGATCCAGGAGAGTACATATCTCCACGTTGGTGTTCTCCTGACAGACTTTTAAAGCATCCCCTTTAGTCTGAAGTCTTTTATGCTTAAACGATTAGGTAATCGAGTAGTCCTCGTTGCATTACCATTGATAACATTCACCCGTGTTCGTCATTCTTTGATCGAGGAGGAACAAATATCTCCATGCTAATATGCAAAAAGAAACATTTCACATATCTCAATGCAAAAAGGAAATCTCTTATGCTTTTTGTTACTTCATTTGTCAAACTAAGAGATCTTTGTTAGGTTTGCTCTTTTGGGATTTGATACTTCAAATACTCTCTACCTTATTACTTGTTAAGACAGTATACACTTGCACGGGAGGCTTTAAGCAGCGTGTATCATATATGATGTCTCAATCTGTAATTCACAATATCAAAATAGAGTTGTGATTCATATACTATCAATAGTTATGCTATGCAATCAAGATCAAGAATCATGATTTGACATTCGACATTCGACAGTCAAAACGATAATTCACTGTTGCATAATTGTGTATGTACGTTTAGTTCCTATTACAAGTTACTTCCTTTCTCCCTGTTCTACTCAACGGCACGTATTTTCAAGATCAGTGAAATGAAACGCTCTCCTATCTACATCACTAGCACGTCGCATATCAAACGTGCAAACAAGAACATAAAAGGAGAAGCAAAATTCCTTTACATTTATATAATGAACAACAATAATCTGAGCAATTCAAGAAAGAAATACAAAGGGAATAACGATTATATTAATAAATACATACAGTTAGCCCTAACAAGCTTCTCAAATAATTACAAAGATACCACTGCTAATATCTCCAAATTCTACCTTCCCCAAATCCCCAACTCAGTCTATTCGTAGCTACTTTAACCCTAGCAAACTTCTCAAATAATTACAAATATACCACTAAATATTCCCAACATATCTCTGTTAGTATATTCCTAACTCATGGTTACAAGAGGTGAGTATATATCCTTTAGGGTCAGGGCTCGGGGTAGACTCGAACAAAGCCACGGAAATGAGGATGAGAGAATGGACCCCGGCCAAAAACAAATGAGGGCAGAGATCACCACCATGTTAAAATCAAGAAACAAGCAAAGCCGAGTGACGAATGCCACCTGATTCCGAGCAGCCGAAAATGGGTAAACGCCTATCCCACAGAGCTTCCAGCAATGCTATGGTGTGTTTTTTTTTCCAGCAGAGTTTCAATAGACAACCTATGAGAGAACACATTCATCAGAGTTTAAAGCCAAAAACAAGCAGGGTGAGACGTTGTGGATCGTTATAGATTACGTCAACAAGTTTCTAACCGTGTTCTTTTTGTCGAACGGTTGTAAATTGCAAATCATACATTAGAAAAAAATGTCAACCAGGAATGCAAGTGCATGGTTTCTGATACATTTGATGGGAAAAAAGAGTTAAGAACATTGCATTTCGTTCCAACAAAAATAAGCCAAATATTTCAGAGGGTGCAGGAAAAGAAAGGGCATCAGATATAAGTTACCTGCGCAATGAGCAAGGGGGGCATGGCTACCTACAGCAGCGAGGTACTCATGGGATTTGCAAAGTAGTGATCACGGCAAACAAACTTCGAGTCTCTGTGGCTCGTGCCAAGGAGCGTTCCTAGAATACCAGGGGGGCCACTGAACGTACGTTGATACATCTTCCTCACTATGAGGTGCTGATCTAATATCATCAACTCTAACAGCTTCTTACAACTCTGAGAGGAGAGATGGTGACAGTAAATACTTCGCACAATCATATATTTGGAGAACTAACCAACTTCAACAGCCACATTGTGTAAAACAATGCGCATGTGTTTTTATTGCAATCATGAGTTCAGATGGAATTTTGAAGGTATATATTTGAAATTTTAGAATACCTGGGGATTCAAGACGTTCATCCGTCGTATAATCGCAACCTAACAAAAAATGCATAGGAAAAAAAAAACGAAAAAAGAAGCATTATCAGAAACAAGCATGAAAGGATGACAAGGTAACAAGAAGAAGACTCATTTTTTTCAAAATAATGCAATGTGAGATGAACAGCCTAATAAGTAACTAATACAACATTATCCTCAAAATCATGCAATGCGCGGTTAAGACTCATAATCCGAAGTTCGATCTCTTATCTTCTTTACATACCCAATTAGCATTTGAAAAGCCCTCGATCATAAATAATCCATATATATACAATTCCACATTCGGGTGACGCTTTTCGTTCCAAATTGTTCATCTAAATTTTCGTTTTTCAAATCACTCATGAATTTTGCTTTAGCCCATCTGACTTGTGAAAGCAAAAGAGTTTTTCAGTCTCCATCCAAGCAAAGAACTTAGATGTTTGTTCCATATAAATGTTCTTCAAGAGATCATTTATAAGAAAGATGTACTACGGAGCCAAGATCAAGCAACAGGATTCATACCTCCAACAAATCGTTGCTGAAAGATATAAGATCAGAAAATGAGAAAATCATACCTCCAGTATTCCTGGGTTTTGCATTACAATTCCTAAGATCCGCCTTCTAAGCCCCTTGTAGACAATTTTGTTAGTCGTCCCGTCTCCGTTTATCCATGGGAGTATTGGCATATTCAAACCATCAGAAGAGGCGCAAAACAATCCATTCTCATTCCCTGTTGTGTTTAAAATGGTTTTCTCCTTGGGATTGCGTTGATGCATACTGCTAGTTTGACTTTCCTTTGTGTTGTCATCAACTTCTGGAGGAAGATTGAGAACCGTTACTTTGTGCACCTCACCAACAACCATTTTATTTTCCATCTGGGAATTTGCAGCAATAGACATGTGATTATCTGGATTCTTCTCCCCATTGTTGTAGTTTTCTGGATGGAAAACCAATTGGCCATCACTTCTTCCAAGCATATCGACTGATGAAGGAGTAGCACGGTTTCGATTCGAACCAGATATCGATGTCAAAAAGTACTTGGGACGATATAAAGCATCAACAATTCGAATACTGTCAAATGAATTCACCTGTACAAAATGCAAGTTAAAATAACTCAACTTCAAACCTAACTTTCTACATCCCACCACAAAATACAAAAGCTAGCCCAGAACTTTTAAGCTCAAGGAAATTGATTAGGCTAGTGCCTAGTGGTTGTACAATGTTACACTACACATAATAATAGAAAATTCGTAACGAGCCATCAGTGTCGTTTTTTTCAACTTGAAATGATTTTCTAAAACAAAAATGGCCCCTCAAGGTGGTGGTGTGGTGTTGTTTTTTCTTTTACCCTCTCGCTCAAGGCCTGAAACACTGCTCGAGTGTATAAGTTGTAGATCGATTAATGCCTATAAAGCATAAAAAAGATACTTTGCCCTGTTCTTGGTTTAATGATTAGCCCACATTTCTTACCCCCCACCCCAAAAAAACCATATAATGGATAAAGCCAGGACATAAACAAACGTTGAGATGGGAATATGATTACAGAATAAAACAAATACTATAAGCAATCAAATTACCACGAAAGGCATACTAACCTTCAGCACTCGTTGGAACGTTTGAAGAACATCAACGATAAGTTGAGGCAGCTTTTCTCCTAATTCAGTCGTAAGATACGGCTTTTCAGTAACACAATACTGATCCTAAAGATTAACTCATTTCATGCATTGAAATCACATGTAAAGAAAATAGCTAAAAACGTGCAAAAATTATGGAATCTATACCTTGTAAATTAGCCACCTGGGAAACTTCCTCTATGCTTAAACCCTGGTCACCAGCCAACTGAACTGCAGAATAAACCAACCCAAAGACCTCTGGAGAGATGGCACTCATTTGTTCTTGATAACAACCTACCGACATCAAATGATCTGCAAAAGCTGTCATAGCTTGCCAAGTTGACTCGCAACGATTTCCTAGAGAGACAACCCCATCTGTATCGTATAGTGATTCCACATTGTCAAATGAAATACTGTTGTGAGTAGGTGAAACGTGAAATCTATCATTCCCACCAAAATGTTGGTCATCAATACAATTCCAACTATCTGACAGCTCCATAGCATCTGTTCTTAAAATTGTAGTACGACAAACAGAAACCAAAATCCCAGGAAAACCTTTTTCTCGACGAGAAATAATTTCACCCTCTGCTGGTGCAAATTTCATCTTCTTAGCCCGAGTGTCCACCCACAGTTCACAGCTATCAACTTTTCGTTTTGAACTTCTCAAGTCTTCAGGTTCTCCAACGCCATCGTCGGGCAAGCAAGAAGAAATAGACAACTCTCCCGAAGAAACTAGAGCAAACAAATGGAAAATATCTCCGGATTGTAAATCAGAAGGAATATTAATCCCATTCTCCACGAGATCTTTGTCTTTTTCATGCAGAAACTTAGAAAATTTGGAAGCTCTCTCTCCAGTGTTCGCTGGAAACGGGGACTTTGAAATGCTATGCAGAAAACTTTGTGAGAGCACAAAAGGTTCATTATTGTTGCCTCCAATCTGGAAAATGTGAAAAATTAATTGTGGACACGATATATAGTCAGACAAACATCATGGTAAATGGAGTACAGAAGCCATCTGAAGAATGTCATGCCAGTATAGTATGAATTGATACAAACAAGTTAAGGAGGAAAAACAACAAATAATCAATTATCTTAAGCAAATGTCTTCAGCAGAAACTGTGGACATGAGTAAATTAAAATCCAAAATCAACAGTGTACACTAAAAGAAAGTGAAAGAGAGAGAAGAATGGAAGAAATTGATGATTTCCACTCGAAATATTCTATGTGCAGTCTGTCTCAAACTTGGCCTTTTCACTTCCTTGGCATAACTCGCCTTCATCTTCAAAGGTCTAGAGTTTGATTCCTATGCCTAGACACTTTCTGAAAAGAAACAATGGTTCAAGGATACAAATTCCTAGAGGGAGAGAATTAAAAAACAAAACTAAGGAGTAAAAACGGACCTCCCAATTCATACAAGTATTACGCATAGAAAAGTCAGAAAATCATTCTGAAAGAGAATGCCATGGCGAAACTGCCAATCTAGCCAACAAGCTTATAATCAAGGTGTACAAATACATTGAATGCCATAGGAGAAATAAATGAAAAAATCTAAATAATGGCTATTTAAGACGCAAACAAAATCATTCAAAGAGAATTAATAGCACAATGGAACAAAAGGCTGAAGTATAAATTGAAGAAGCAAGACAATCAGACAAAGAACATGGGTTTTCACATATCACGTTTGATTTTTTGGATAAAGAAAAAGAAAGTTAAAGAAAGTAGGTAACGAAAATAGAAAATCTAATTATTTTGAGCACAAGACTCACCATGATTTTCTTTTCTCTCAGGTGGCTAAAAGCTGAAAAAAGATCATGTTCTGAGTAACGCCTTAAATTTTCAGCAAGGAGATTAGGTACTTCAAGAGCAGTTGAGGTGCTCAAGAAAACAAGCTTAAATAGCTCAACAGCATTAGAAACAGCCAATGATTCAAATACTTCTTTGCTGACATGCCTGCCATTCAAAATCTTCATCAACCGCCGATGAAGGCTTCTTGACTTTGATCTTCCCCTAGAAAATTGACATTGCTCTCCTCCCAGGTCTGCACTCTGGGTGGCAGACGTAAATCCAGATTCCTGGACAACCAAGGGCAAAACAAACAATTAGGCCTAGTATCATTCTAAAAAGGAAAAAGGAAAAGTTGATAAACATGCTCTTCGGCACACACATTTGCATCCAAAAAGTCACCATAGACAGATCCAACTCTTTTTGAGTCCTCCAACATTGTCATTTTCTTGTAATGAAGAACCTCATCAAGGGCCATCTTTACATCTTTATCATCAAAATCATCCCATTGCTCTTCCTGCAGATCCAACTCACTGTAATGTTCACTGTCGCCACTATTTCCGTTAAGAGCTTTCCCATTAGAACTTGTTGTGATCACTTTGGGGTCATCTTGATGAACCGATGCATTCCCATTAGAACTTGTTGCAATGACTTTGGGGTCATCTTGATGAACAGATGCGTTCTTTGATTTTTCCAGGTACTTCACGTAATGCTTGCCAAGAATGTTACAAAGCCGCATTACAAGTTTTCTAAATCTTAGACTGCCATTCAGCCATGCCATTCTTTTTTTACAAGTACCTGGAGGTGCTGGCAAGTTAGAGATAGCACACCAATTTGTTCGAGAAAATTTTGCACCTCGAGATGCACGGTATCTGACATATTGGATGATCAATTGCCTGAAAGGATAACAAAAGAATCAAAAAAAGCAAAGATACATGTAAGAAAAGATATCATATTAAAAAGTAATTTAACATTTTTCACTTTCTCGTTAAGAATTCAAGAGTATCTTCACATGAAGCTATGAAAGTCATCATATGATCACATATGCATATATGTACAGAAGAGAACCTCCAACAACCTATCATATACTTCAGAGAGAACATTTCACACGGTTAATCCTGCTATCTTCACTAGCTTGGATTTCATAACAAAATATGAATTTACAGCTTGTAGCAATTGAACGTGTTTACCCAAAAAAGAACCAAAAGCATGCATTGGCAGACAAGGTAAATGTTAATAAAATTTCCTTCATGGAGATCATATTAATATCATACTAATCCCTAAGGCCTGCAGTTGGAAAAATTGAAGCTTATAGGTAGTCATTGTCATCTTATTACCTATCTGTTTCATCAGTCCATATAAACCTTCTTTGACGAGTTGACTTTGTCATTGAAGAGGCAACAGAACAGTGTGCCTCGCCTTCCTCTTTAGACACAAATTCCTCTACAGTTTCTTGATGATCGCCATCCTCAAAAATTTCTTGCGAAGGAATGTTCTGCTCTCCTGAATTAGCAGCCAAATGTTTATCTTTAACATCAGATGAAATAGAAGTTTCAGGAAACGTGGTGACCCTTGCTTCATCCAACTGCTTGCTGACATCATCATACCGTGCACGCTTCCCTGGCCTCTCTTTTGGTAATCTTTTTCTCCTCAATGAATGGCCTTTAATTTTTTGTCTAGACTCCTTGTCTGTCCCTTCATCAAAGCTATTAAGACGTTCCTGGCGCCTATCATAATACACACGTAGAACCTGCAAGTGAAATTTAGGAGAGAAATGCACACCTTTAATAAAATAATACATTGAGTAAAAGAAACGCTAGTTCTTTTGAGAATTGACTGGGAAGTACAACATTACTGAGCTGAGTAAAAGATAGTATTTTTTTTATAAAAAATAAAAAATAAAAGGAAAAAGAAACAGACGTTTCATGGATAGATGAAAAGATAGAAAAATCTATCGTCCCTTTACAAAATTTGTTTGCTGCCCAAAAATTTGTTTGTTTCCAATTGACTTTTTAGACATTGCGTAGTAGAATATACGAATAACAATATTACCTGTTCTAATGTCAGATTAAGATCCTTTGCTATTTTGTCACACTCTCTATATGAAAGTTTTGCACTTGGATCCCTCCTTGCCACAAGCTCCAGGAGTGAAGCACGCTGTTCGGCTGTCATAACCCGAACTGAAGCCCATGAACGGAAAAGAAATGCCTGATGAGAAAAAGAAAACATTGACATGATGGTATCATTAGAACCGAGAACTACATTAATTTCGAACTATAAATGACTATTAATAGGCATGCTGCTAAAAGTTTAAATAATTACCTCGCGTACAGCAGACCCAGGAAATGCAAGCAGAGCAGATCTAGGATCAGCCGTGGCATAGCAATACTCAAAAGTTTGCCAATACTCATTGACAGCTTGCCTACTTGACAGTGTAAAGTCATGCCTAATTCTTGGCCGAAGATCTAGACACTTATTCATCAAAGATCTAGTAGCATCTTTTGAAACAGGTTCCTCGATGTAAGGTTTAAGCTCCAGTGCATGTTTTAAAGTGGCACGACCACAATCATTGACATTGCCTGTATTTGCAGCTACAAACCTAACTAACTGAAATAAGGAATAAACTTGTAAGGGTACTTTAGCTCGAATTCAAACAAAAAAAAAAAACAGTTATCATGCTTGATGTTTCAATACAAATCATATTGTACTGTCGGCATCACGAGTCTCATGATCTAAAACCAACCAGAGTAATAGATCCTATAAACCAACATTCAGTTGTCATACACAAATGCAAGTTCAAAATTAACAACGAAATATAAAAATATTAGAACATCTAACCTGAAAAAAGATTAGAGAAACAAAGATTTTGAAAAAACTAATAATTAAGATGCTTTGGAGGATTGAAAACAATCATTAATTTTAGAGACAGACATCACGACAAGAAAGAAAAACCAATTCAAGAGATGTGCTCAAATTCTTTATTAACTAATTTTGAAGACAAACTACAGGAAGTATAAATAACAAGATAAAATAAATAAACAAACCCAAACTGAAAATGACAAGTTCCGAGTACTATTCTCGATAGCATAAAAGCTTTAGAAGATTGAAGAATAATCAATTCTCTATTTTGGATTATATTTTTCTTTCAACCAGCATAGCAGAGATCAGAATCAGAAATGCTATTTGCTCNCTTCATCAAAGCTATTAAGACGTTCCTGGCGCCTATCATAATACACACGTAGAACCTGCAAGTGAAATTTAGGAGAGAAATGCACACCTTTAATAAAATAATACATTGAGTAAAAGAAACGCTAGTTCTTTTGAGAATTGACTGGGAAGTACAACATTACTGAGCTGAGTAAAAGATAGTATTTTTTTTATAAAAAATAAAAAATAAAAGGAAAAAGAAACAGACGTTTCATGGATAGATGAAAAGATAGAAAAATCTATCGTCCCTTTACAAAATTTGTTTGCTGCCCAAAAATTTGTTTGTTTCCAATTGACTTTTTAGACATTGCGTAGTAGAATATACGAATAACAATATTACCTGTTCTAATGTCAGATTAAGATCCTTTGCTATTTTGTCACACTCTCTATATGAAAGTTTTGCACTTGGATCCCTCCTTGCCACAAGCTCCAGGAGTGAAGCACGCTGTTCGGCTGTCATAACCCGAACTGAAGCCCATGAACGGAAAAGAAATGCCTGATGAGAAAAAGAAAACATTGACATGATGGTATCATTAGAACCGAGAACTACATTAATTTCGAACTATAAATGACTATTAATAGGCATGCTGCTAAAAGTTTAAATAATTACCTCGCGTACAGCAGACCCAGGAAATGCAAGCAGAGCAGATCTAGGATCAGCCGTGGCATAGCAATACTCAAAAGTTTGCCAATACTCATTGACAGCTTGCCTACTTGACAGTGTAAAGTCATGCCTAATTCTTGGCCGAAGATCTAGACACTTATTCATCAAAGATCTAGTAGCATCTTTTGAAACAGGTTCCTCGATGTAAGGTTTAAGCTCCAGTGCATGTTTTAAAGTGGCACGACCACAATCATTGACATTGCCTGTATTTGCAGCTACAAACCTAACTAACTGAAATAAGGAATAAACTTGTAAGGGTACTTTAGCTCGAATTCAAACAAAAAAAAAAAACAGTTATCATGCTTGATGTTTCAATACAAATCATATTGTACTGTCGGCATCACGAGTCTCATGATCTAAAACCAACCAGAGTAATAGATCCTATAAACCAACATTCAGTTGTCATACACAAATGCAAGTTCAAAATTAACAACGAAATATAAAAATATTAGAACATCTAACCTGAAAAAAGATTAGAGAAACAAAGATTTTGAAAAAACTAATAATTAAGATGCTTTGGAGGATTGAAAACAATCATTAATTTTAGAGACAGACATCACGACAAGAAAGAAAAACCAATTCAAGAGATGTGCTCAAATTCTTTATTAACTAATTTTGAAGACAAACTACAGGAAGTATAAATAACAAGATAAAATAAATAAACAAACCCAAACTGAAAATGACAAGTTCCGAGTACTATTCTCGATAGCATAAAAGCTTTAGAAGATTGAAGAATAATCAATTCTCTATTTTGGATTATATTTTTCTTTCAACCAGCATAGCAGAGATCAGAATCAGAAATGCTATTTGCTCTAACCATTTCTGAAAAGGGTAGGTATGATAATTGGTAAGCTACGTTTCTAGATGGACTATGTGGTTATCAAAGATAGATAGGTTTTCCATGATAGGGACGGATCGGAACATTGAGAAAATATCGTGTTTAGTTCTGTTCAAAATATTGGTTTGAGCTTCTCGGTCTTTACAAATTTTGTAATAACTCCATATGTTCTATTCTTAATTCTTAAGGTTCTGACTGATCATGTATAAGTTTTTTTAGTTCTATTTGGCCAGTTGACAAGGATAACTGCTTCAAGGGCCCATAGGTTGCTATCTTGACATTTGTTGAGATGGACAAGGCTAAATCCATATGTAAAATTGATAAAGGGCCTATCCTTCATTGAAGATAGATGGGTATGGCTAAGAACTACTACAAACTTCTCGATGAGGCACTTATTCAATAATCCTCCTCCCAATGAAAACACACAGCTTCAATATCAATACGATAGAATTTCGAGGACAAATATCCCAAGAAAAATCTAGTTTTTCTGCTGGAACCTCAGCCCTAACTCCATCAACACTCATGATTCCATTCACAAAAGGCTCCCGAGTATCACTACCTCGCCTAGCTGCTGCTTCTAGTGCATGAGAAATTCAGGAACCTAATTCATATCTTTTGAATTTGCTAGCAAGTTTTGAAATTGGGTTCTTGTTTCTTTTGGATGGCAGACCCCTCTCCACACCAAAATTTCCTTTGCTTTCCATGTTATCCTGGAAGGCCACCCTTTCAAAAGGAGAGGGTCCCTCTAGTATGATCAGAGCTTTTCTTTGGTACATATGGATGGAGAGGAACAACAGAACCTTCAAAAATAAGAAATATTTGTTTCCTTTCGTTGGTGTAAAGGGTTTTTTCTTTCCTTTCGCAGAGGCTTAAGAGATCTTATGATGAAAATGAAAGGATTTTTTGTAATCCAGTTGCTTGGGAGCTCCTCCCTTTTTGTACTTCCATATTACTAATGAAATATTTGTTTCTAACAGAAAAAACATAGACCGAATGTGCAGACAATGAAACTTACAATACCTATGAACAAGGGCTATTGAAATCTGAAACATAGCATTTCCTAATTTTTTGTTAAAGTAAATTACAATAAACTTGAAATTTTAATACGTGCAAGTATTTCATTAATAACTTATTGACCTCGTGAACTCATATATTAGAAGTGACCATGAAATTTACCTTCAAACGCCGTAAAATATCAATAATCACCGAGAGCCTTCCAGTACCATTAGCATCCATCAGATGCTTGTACTCCTCAGGAGCAAGGTCAGCAAGTGACAAACCCCTCTTACATTTATCCAACATATCATCAAATTTTTTAGTAGACCCAACAACTTGAAGGAAAAGCTCAACTGGGATCGACTTAATTGCGTCTTCTAATAAAAATGGCTTGTAGCTAGTGTGAGGATTTTTCAGATCATGGACAAATCTTTCAGATGAGGAAGTACCACCAGAATCATCTGAACAGTTTAGGTAATCCCACAAAAAACAATGAAGCAGCTTTGCACGGATCATTTTTGCCAGTACAAATCCATTTGCACGCATGGCTTCTGATCGTACTGCAGCAATGTCAGGATCCATATAGTGCTGTGTCCTTTGGACACCTTCTAATACAGGAAGCAACACTTTCCTCTTCGCCTTTTTTGAGTTATGACCACGACTTTGGGCTTCAAATGACCTCATTTTATCATGAATTTCACTTAGAAGTTGAGGAGATAAAGTCTCAATAGAAGGATGCAGAATCACCTGGGTGATACGAGTACGGCCACAATTTGTGACAACAGGAACATTGATGTCTATGCATTTACAGTGTCCTTCACTTTGCAATTTGTTTATACTTCGGAAAATAGTTCTTCTATCTGTTGTTGTGGTTTTGTCTGTCTCCTGATCAACAATCCACCTAAAAAGCTCGCCTTTCAAAACAAACTTCTCATCCTACAGGGGAAAAAATATGGGAATACTATTTTAGACAAAGAGCGTAAACCTGTTTGGTACGTATCTGGAAAATTGTCCAGACATATTGAACTTAGAGACGATGTGAGATTGTAAAATCGGTCAATTTCTCTCTAATTACAGAGTTAAAACAGTAAGCAATGCAAATTTAACATGTAAATCATTGAGAAAACCTGTAGCCGTTCAAGAATTCTTTGCTCCCTCCTAGCACTACCCACAGTAAGAGGTAAACACGGATACTTCTGATGTGATACAGAAACTGATGATTTTAACAGAGCCGCTGGAGGTGTTATTAATCCAGAGTTTGTTTCAACGCCTGCATTCACTGAACAGGGTTCTACATCAGGATTGGAGCATGTTGGCATAGAAACTGACTCTTGTGGCAAATGGATAACTCTGAGGTCAGTCTCGCGATCGCCATGCAGCTTATCATTAACTTCAGTTTTCATTTTTCCATCCCCTGTTGTTCTACGACTTGCACTGTCAACTTTCAAATTTGTGTCTTCAGCCTTTGCAAAGCTACTTTGAGAAGTTGTTTCAGCTAACTTCTTAGAATCATTTACACTGGAAGTATGATTAATACAATTTTCAATTTCATTATTTGCATCTTTTGATTTATGAAAAAATTGACTATTATATTCAGGCTTGAAATTCCCACGTGTCCACACTCGATAAAGATTGCATTTGTTGTGAGTTTCAGCTTGAAGATGCATTCCAAATCTAGTAAACATATTGACAAGTCGGCCATAGTTTCTTTTGTGATCAATTCCAAGCCTCTTACAAACCTGCACGCCACAGAAAACAATGGGATTAATGGCTGAAAGGATACAAAGCTCTTACTTCATAACAACTAAATCGAAATAATACCGGGGGGTTCAAACCCGGGGAAGACATTGAACTCATTATCTAACAGGCGAGTCAAACAATAGAGAGAAAAATAATAAATGCAGTTTAGACATTGTGACTTGGTTATGATCAAATGCAATGATTCTATGTTTCTGCCTTCAAAGATTATGCCTCGATGATATTACAAGACTGACGCCATATTTCTATATCGAAAAATGTATCTCCAAAGCCTCAACATTATGAAGTAAAATTTGATGCTAATTTATGACGAGATGAACTACTGAAGTGGAGAGAAAAGTTGAAACATGCTAATAACATTCAGAAGAAAATGATTCATTGTCGTATGAAAGCTCAAGTTTTTTTCATGTTTCAATATCCTGATAAAAAGGCAATGAATCTAAAGAAAAAAAAGCAAAACAAAAAATTGCAGTCCTATAATATTCAAGAAGTAAATAACACACCTCCATTACTGTTATGCCCTCAAAGCCAGCAGCATCAATCATATCATAGATTTGATGCTCTATGGCAAGCTCAGCGAGTTGATCGGTTACTTGACATTTCCTCCCAAATTTCATGTGATGTTTATAACCAGAACTATCATCTCCCCCAAGAGCACTTGTCTCAAAACACTTTGGAGAGAACTTCTTTAGCAGACGTAGACAACAATCAAACTGTGAAAGGCGAAAGAGTTGTATTCAAATGAAATAAACGTAAAGGTCAGCTGTTTACAAATGAAAAGAACATAAATGCGAGAAAGATTTAATGAAACATGAGATTCCACTTTACAGAGTTAGAATGTTAGAAAAAACAAGTGACAATAACTCTTTCCCAAGGAAAACAATTACATTAATGAGAAAAGGAGTGAAACCAAGGTCCAACAAAGAGAACACAGTCGAAAAACACAGTTTGATTATTTTGTATGCGAAACCAAGCTTTTATTGAGAAACATGAAAGAATATACAATGATAGAACATAATGGCCTCTAATCCAATAAAATGACAACTCCAAATGATCTGATCAAGATTCTCAAAACCCAGTCGAACGGGAGGAGTCCAATAAAAAAAAAGGGCCTCTAATCCAGAATTATCAAACCTAGACGGAAATTAAGAAAATCTTGAGAGATAGAAGCCAATAAAATGACAACTCCAAATGATCTGATTAAGATCCTCAAAACCTCCCCTACAATGATAGAACATAATGGCCTCAAGAAAAAGGAAGAATGTTTCTGAATATGATTCATCGTGTTGACTTTTCCATGCAACTAACGAGCAAAGAATTTGACCTTCCAAAGAGAGGAGAGGAATGAAGGGCACCCAAGTGGGGATGCATAAAGAAGTGGAAAAGAGAATTACAAGAGAAGCCTCCACTGTGATGAAGGCCCAAAAACGAGCATCCCTCCAAGAAAAACGTGAAATATTTCCAAGTACAAATGACAATATGGCTATAATAAATAAAAAATTAATTAAATTTGAAAATATGCTCTCTCCACTTCACCCTCCACCTTCGATGGATACCTTTTAAGAAAGAATTTCTGGTGGTTTTGTTTGGTTAATTCTCGCATTTTTCATTTTCAGTATTTGGGCTTCTACTTCTACAGGGGATTTTATAGTAATCATCTATGCAACTTTTCAAATAGCAAATTTTCTTATCCCAAAACAACTACGTGAAGAATCCCCCCTAAAAATGTATCTTTCGGATGATATCGATTGGTAAAAATGTACAAAAGTTGCTAGGGAAGATAAGATTAACATCAATAAAATCCTTGGAAAAGTGATACATTGTTCCATAGATAGTAAAAGAAAATTGTAAAATAGTTTATGTTCAAAACAAAAAAAGGAAGACGTTGTAATGTTAGAAAGACATGCTTTAAAAAAATACCAAAATTACCTTATTGTCCACTTTAGCCTCGAACACCTCAATAATGTGAGCCCTTTCCAATCTATTACAGACCTGGCAGCATATTTTCAACATAAAAAAGTTTTAGAAGTTGAGCCTCAAGAAGAATTTAACAAAAAAAAATAGGTAGATCAAAACATAACGGCAGGGAAGTGCAAATAAAATCCAACCTCTCTCCAAGCTTTATGCCCTGAAGAAGATCCAGTATAACCAAGATCCTTCTTAATATCAGAAACAACAAGAACCTTCAACAAAAGTAACAATGCAATTAGGACTATTTTTTTTCCACAGTAATCCAAAATTTCTATAATATCTATCATCAAATGTGTTCACTGTACACAAGTCATTGATAGAGCTGCAAAACATAAAGAAAGTTCACCTTTCCATTGGCTGCTTCAAGTTTATCACATATAGCTTCCATTTTTGGTAAATAATCCTTCACAAACACGTCTTCCTTGATGCATTTTACAGGCATACCATCTTCATCAGCGGCACTTTCTACTGGGTCTCCAAGCTGCTCAATATTATTTTCTTCCACAGTAATCCAAAATTTCTGTTGACAGCCCAAATGCTTTGCATATCGGTGCAAGTACATCAAATTGGTACTCACAATTGGACTATTTCTCAACTCCCCAGTATTTACAGCTTCTTTAGTTCGGACAACTGCAGATTGCCTCGTAATTAACCCTTGACACTCGAGGCTCTTCACTACATAAAAGAAGTTTCTTCCTTCAATCCCAAATTCTTTAGCAAGTTGGTTTTGCGTCACTCCATTTTTTCTGCAAGTTATGTATTGGATATTACTTTTCCTAGGTAATTAGAGTACTAGATAACCGGTTACAACTAATTCAAATATTTCATAGCTTGTTGCCTAGTGGATGGACCTAAAAATGACAACAAAACGTTTGATCGTAGATATCCATAAATGAGTCCCAGGAAACGTAAACATAACATCTCATAAACAAACACCAAAATTCATAATCACATATACATGCACGACAAATGAAGACTGCAGAATAAGCCAAATCAAGCCTACACAGAGCGTACCTAGCAATAGCGAGGCGCTCAAGGACTCGTCTCTGATGGGCGGACATGTTGGAACTGGCTGATCGCACATTGTAGAGCCCTACAAAGTTATCCCTCAAATACTCTTTGCCCATAACCTTCACATTCAACCTTTCAGCGTTTTCGAAAGACTGGATAGATGGGTCCTTAGCATCATAGGTCACCTTGCCAGCATCGAATTGCAAGGATGGGATGCTACGGAGTTGGGTCCAGACAGCAGTCTTGACACCATTGGAGAGGTCGAGGCCGGAAGCTGAGAGAGAAGGTTCGAGCCTGGACCATAGATTGCGGAGAGTGAGTCCGTTCTGACCCTGTGAGCAAATTTCTTCGACGGCGGAGGAGACAATTACGTCCATAGTACGCAGTCAGCAGGCGGAGAGTTTGGTTGTGAATGTACAGAGAAAGAGCATTGTTTTCCGATCAAGGCCGCGACTCGCCGGAGAAACAGAACGCAGAAACGAAATTCGGCGGGAATGGGGAAGGGTGTCGAATGCCCTTTCGACTGTATAATCTTAAATTCCTCGAAATCGCTCGAATTAAAACTCGAGAACGAAGAATCCCTATACTAATTACTTGTTTTTAATGTTATTTTTAATGTTTTTTCATTAAATTACTAAAAATTGAAATAATATTTAAACTTTTTTAGCTTTAAAATACTTTTATAAAGATAAGGGTATTTAAAAAATAATAATAATAATTAGTTTATGGGTGTTATTAAACAAATTACGAAATATTTTCTACACTTCAAAATAAATATTTAAGTAACAGTACTACCATTTGATAGATTTTTTTTTTCTCTTTTTTTTTTTTTTTTTTTTTTTTTGTTAAAATTAGTGGATAAATCTCGTATAAATTTATTATGAGACAAAAATAGCATTAAATTTCATTAAAATTGAAGAATTATTTGAATATCGATATAATTTGGGGAGTTACGTCCATCAGCAGGCCCAGCGTAAGGCTAACGGCCCAATACATCAAGATCCAACAATACAGGCCCAAAAAACTCATCGTCAAATTCCAAATTCTTGTCCTTGGGCCCACGGCCCATAACCTGGCTGTCAGGTGTAATGTCATGCTTCACGGGACTGAAATCATGTCCCAAACTGGGCCCATCTAAAATGGGTCCATTACTACAAAGCCCAGGCCCAGTGCAAGGCCCCACGGCCTAACGCATAAAGCTCCAAAAACCCAGGCCCAAAAAATCTCATCTTCAAATTCCAAATTCCAAAGACCAAACGGCTTTGATTGTCCATGGGCCAACGGCCCATAACTTGGCTGTAAGGTGCAATGTCATGCTTCACAGGACAGAAATCATGGTCCCAAACAGCGCCCATCTTAAATGGGTCCATTATTACAAAGCCCAGGCCCAGCGTCAGGCCCCACGGCCGACGCAGGAAGCTCCAAGAACCCAGGCCCAAAAATCTCATCAACAAATATCAAATTCCAAAGCCCAAATGGCTTTGATTGTCCTTGGGCCGACGGCCCATAATTTGGCTGTAAGGTGCAATGTCATGCTTCACAGGGCTGAAATCATGGTCCCAAACAGGGCCCATTTCAAATGGGTCCATTACTACAAAGCCCAGGCCCATAGTAAGGCCCACGGCTCAACGCATCAAGCTCCAAGAACTCAGGCCCAAACATCTCATCTTCAAATTCCAAATCTCAAAGCCCAAAGCGCAAACGGCTTTGATTGTCCTCGGGCCAACAGCCCATAACCTGCTGCAAGAATGTTTGGGCTAACGGCCCATTATCAGGCCCAAAATATTTTCCGTTTTCATTTTTTAGATGGTGTTGACAAAGGTAGAAATAGCTTCATTTTTTTTTTTACTTGCTTCAATAATTTACCGATTTTCTTTTCTTAGTACAATAAATATAGAATATGGAGAATTAAACCTTTGACCACAAAAAAAATAAACACATGATAAATATAGCTGATTTCAAATTAAGTACAAGTTCTAACAAAGAGAAACATCAGGATAAATGACAGGAGCATTAAGTATTAAAATATACATTTAACC
The DNA here is from genome assembly GCF_002806865.2 of Cucurbita pepo subsp. pepo. Taxonomy (NCBI): domain Eukaryota; kingdom Viridiplantae; phylum Streptophyta; class Magnoliopsida; order Cucurbitales; family Cucurbitaceae; genus Cucurbita; species Cucurbita pepo. Next base: position 683,717 of record NC_036645.1, on the reverse strand, counting down.
TCAACAAATCTTAATCAATAATCAATGAGTAAGTTAGAAATACCTTACCCAACTGACTTCCACAGCCCTGTAGCCATAGAAGACTGCAGACTGGTAGCATCACTCTCCAAGGAAATAGATACCTCCATTGGCATAGCTGAAGCAGGATTCAGATCAGAGAATCTAAAACACCCGAGAAGTCGTTCAGGAAGCTCACATTTTGTTTGACCTTCAATCAGAAACGCTACATCAGCTGTCATGGCTGTGAAGTAACCAAACACCAAATGAAACATGGCCTGCGCCACAATATTCGATCCAATGTCGATGTCGACTTCAAAAAAGTTGTCACCTACGACGTATTTACACGAAAGCATACGCCCGACCACGCAGATCGCTTGCTCCCCAACAGCCTTTTTGACAATCCAAGGGCCTTTTATAATATCAGCAATCATTTTAAGCCTCGAGTTTCTGAAGTGGTCGTCACCTTTAAGGAACTGGTCGATCAAGGAGCCTTTGGTAATGGGCTCTGTCGATGCAAAGTAAGAAACAATGTTGTAATTCTCTTTGCTTGGAAGTTGTAGATTAAATGCCCAGATGAAAGGCCTTGGACCTGTAGGAAATGAATCCTTAATAGCCTTCTGAATACGACTGTTTGGATGGTTCAATATCCCTCCAATCTTTGCAGAACTCCTTATCCAGTCGAAACCGAGAGGCTTTAGAAGCGTTTCGCCTGCAGGAACTTTCACCTTAGTTGAAAAATACTCTGGACCTCTCACCAGGAACTTGTCCCCATGGGGAGAACCCCAACAATTTGAATGGTCAGCATTTGCATCAAGAAATGGAACATTCCCTCCTGATTTCACTCTTTCAATCCATTCAAGCTCATCTTCACCAACATTTGCCATAAGTCATCCTACATACAGTAATATATAACTCAATTATCCAATTGGCAAAAGGGCAAGGAATTTATGTAAAAGAGAGAAGAATTCTCTATGATGAAAGACTACTGCAAGTAGAACGATTACTGAAGTAACAATATATGTGCGCAAAATTCTGAACAACATTAATCCAACAGCCACCACATAATCTACACAAACTTAGGAGTCTCAGCCTGGCCTCTAATTACCACTCATTCTATGCTTCTAGTCTGATATGCAGAGATAACATTGGGGATGTTGAGTAAAAGGGAATCCAAAAATATTGAGAATTTAATATGAGGAACATTCATTGTTGTAACAGAAGCGGAAGCAAGATCGATCACACTCACACACCCTCAAACATAAATTAAACAAAGAGACACAAAAATTTACGTGGTTTGGAGAGAAGAAATTCCCCAACATCCACGGGTAGCAATCAATCTTAATAATCAAGTGTTTACAAAGTGTATATCTCACAATCTTGCACTACAAAGTCTCTCAACAAAACTCCTCCAAAATGTCACTCAACAAATACAAAAATGACACTCAAACTCAATCAAACTCAACCCTTTATATAGATATACAAGCATTAATGTCATACAAGAATCAAGATGATTCATCTATCAAAATGGAAGATGAACAAAAAGGGTTATGAACCAAATAAATGAGAGTTATGAACCAATAAATGTCAATACATGCATAAGAGATGCATGAACCTATTCTTCATGACAACTTAAAATACATTCGTATTTGACAATTTGACAAGAGTAATTTTTAACACTGCCTGATTTCTATGTCAATTGAGCTCAGAAATTGAAAGGAAAACAACATAAAATTGCCATGAAAACGAAAATAATACATGAAAACTAAAATCCCCTACATCTTACTTCATTGCAGACAACGAACCTTCAATCATTCCCCAAGTGAACTTTCAATCACCAATAGCTTTACATTAAGTGAAATTTTTTGACCAAATATGAATAAAAACAGAGTTAAAAGTGGAATATTAAACAACAATTTCTGTTTCATGTATTCAAGTAGTTCATAGTCACTATTACTTCTAAGCCAATTCAGCTGATAATCACGTAATTTTCCTCTAATCACCACTCAAATATGAACATGACAATGAACTCAATCATAACAAGGAGTCCAAATTCACAGAACATGGAAAGGTATCATCAATCCAAAACTCAACTACTACAAACCAAACAACTCAAAAACCACAATTTCATCTCTCGACAGTCGAACGCACGATAATTTAGCAAAACTAAACTTGCAAGAGCACAGTTCCAACCTCAGATGAATAGTAAACAAAATTGGCAAGAAAAAGCTTCAATAATTTACAAGAAACCGAAGCAAATCCATACCAACGACTTACGAGCGCGCAATCGAAGAAACAGGAGAAAGCAACCTCAATCGCAAGCTGCAGAGCAGAGATTCCAGCAATGACAACGCACTAAAAACCCTAACCAGAGAAAGAGAAAGAACAGAACCACGTAATCTTGGAAGAAATTTCAACTTCTACCATCCACCTTAGTAAGACCAAACTTCTCAAAATTTCCACATGTTATTTTCATTGAAACGCTTGGAGATTGAAAAAGTAGAGCAAACGAGTTGTTTGTTTCTCCACTTTCAGAGCGTTGAGAGATTCGTGATTTAGGTGGAGCTTAGTTGCTTTAGAACAAAGAAAAGCATCTGAAGAACCGTCGCAGCCATTGAAGGACGGAAGGAAGGCTCCAGAAAGACGAAAACTCAAAGGTCAAGCATTAATGGCGATCAATAAAGAACCATTGCTACTTTCTGCATAAATTCAATCAGTGATGGTCGCTTACTATTGGCTGTTGATAAATTGAATGAAGATTTTATTGAAAGGATTCCTAACTGTGTATTTAATTTCCATGGACACGTAGGTATTTCTTTATTTCCACGTCATTTTCACCACATATGAACGAATTATAGAGGAATAGTCCAATAAACAGAGTGGATTGTGAGATCACATATCTATTAGAGAGGGAAACGAAACGTTTTTATAAGGTAAACAGACCAAAGCGGACAATATCTAGTAGTGGTGACTTTGAGCTAGTACACCAAGCGGATCAAGACCTATATGCTACGGATACTTGAAAAAGTAACTTCATTGTCTCAGTGAATCACTCTACCAACTAGATGTAACGACCGAGATCACATATATTATCCTCTTTAGGCTTCCCCTCAAGGCTTTAAAACACTATGCTAGTGGAAGGTTTCCACATCCTTATAAATGGTGGTTTGTTCTCCTCCCCAACCAATGTGGGACATCACAATCCACCCCCCCTTCGGGACCCAGTGTCCTCGCTGGCACTCGTTCCTTTATCGAATCGATTTGGGACCGCCCCCGAATCCACCCCCATTTGGGGCCAGCGTCCTTACTAGCAAACCACCGTGGGACATCACACTATAAAAGAGCGCATACTCGGTAGGTTAGAAAAATCTCTTAGACCAACCCGAAATTTAAAATTAAATTATCGAGTTTTTTTTTTTAATCACGTGTTAGTGTATACATTTGTCTCATTACGTTATTCCCAGCATCTCAATGCTAGTCCGGACAATTTTAAATATCTTAAATTTTGTTGGTATAAAAGGAATTAATAATACATAAAATTTAAAATCATTCTAAAATTAAATCAGCTTTATTAAAAGGATATTATATGGTTTATATTTAATACATTAAAGAAATTAAAATACGTGTAATATAAGCTTAAGAAAATAAAAGTAAATAATTAAGATATGCCAAAATGAGATAAATGGGGCCTCCTATCTGGTCCCCACCCCACTTTTTAATATAAAATAAATATATTTTTTCTATAGTAATATTTAAATTAAAATTACTCTTTTTAAGATTATTAAATTTTAAATTTTTAATATTTTATTTTATTTGTGGATATTTATTTACATTTTGAAATTAAAAAAAAAAAAGAATAATATTAACATTCCAAATTAAATTCAAATGGGTAAATATTGGCGTAGTTCAATGTATTATGAAAAGAAGGAATTAATGGAAACAGAAATAAGCGTTTAATGGAAAGTTGTTGAGGTCACCAAGGTGGTGATCCCATTTTTAGGGGTCAATTTCAACTCCTAGTATATCCCTTAAATTTAACATAGAATTGTATTTTAAAAAAATTATTCCTTAACATCACTCAAAAAATTTAGTCTAATCCCTAACGTGGGTCCCAACCAAAAGATATTTGTCTGTTCGTGTAGGTAATGTAGTTATGGTACTAAGAACTCCGTCGTCACCATATTTCGTAGCTCTTTGTCATTTATATTTGTGACCCATTTCTATTCTCGTTCGTTATAAGCATCTGCTAGGAATCACGAATCTCCAAAATGCCTCATACCAATGGAGATGTATTTCTACTCATGATCATTCTCTAAATTAGCCAGAACAAAGTACACTATAAGGCTCGATTCCTTTCTCTGGAGTCCTCGAACACAAAGAACACCCTTTGTGCAAGATTTTAGTCGCTTTGACTACACCTTCGAGGGTCACAATTCTTTGTTCAATATTTGAGGATTCTATTGTCATAGCTAAGTTTAGGACATGACTCTGATACCATGGTATGATATTGTCCACTTTGAGTATAAGCTCTCACGGCTTTACTTTGGGCTTCCTCAAAAGACTTCATACCAATGAAGATGTATTCCTTACTTAGATTCAGTTCGGTTCATTATTCCCTAAATTAGTCAATGTACAATCCTCAACAGCATCCATGTGTCTATTTTGGTACCCGATAGAGTCTAACTCTAATACTCAGATTTGGGATTTATCACTTCACGACCAAATACACCAAAAATATCACTACTCATAAATACATGTCGTAACTTGCAAAATCTACGATACATCCATAGTCACGTGCACTATTGAATTCTTCGACTTCGAACTAAATACTCAACTTCACCCACTTCATTTCTTTGTTTCCTCCCTTTTCTTTTCGTCCAGTTATGTATATTAGTTCTCATGATTTTAAAAATTATAATCCACTTTAAATACGGAACGGTTAGCTAGATTACATTAATCAATTTTTTTTGAAACATTTAAGGTTCAAATTATATATAATTAAATAAAATGTTTTTTAAGAAAATAATTATCTTACCAAATAAAATAATTTCAAGAACCAAAAAAAAAAAAAAAAAAAAAAAAAAAAAAGTTTTTTCCCTCTATATATTTCTCTTCCCCGGAGAAATTCAGACTGTTCTCACGCTCCCCTCTTCTTTTTGTTTCCATTTAAGCCCCTCCGATGGCGCATACAACTTTGAAGCTCAATTCAATTCCCAACCACTTCACGTTTTCCGACACAATTCGCTCCAATCCCCACTCCTTCGGCCAAGTTTCGCTCCCCAAAAGATCCGATAATGTTTCTTCTTCTTCTACCGCCGCCGCCGCCATGGTTCACAAGAACGCCGGGATGACAAGCTTGTGGCGTCAGATTCACGGCTGCAATAACTGGGAAGATCTGGTGGAACCTAATCTTCATCCACTTTTACGGCGGGAAGTTATCCGGTACGGCGAGTTTGTGGCGGCGTGTTATAAAGCTTTTGATCTTGATCCAAATTCCAAACGGTATTTAACTTGCAAATTTGGAAAGAAGAATTTGTTTAAGGAAGTAGGGTTGGAGAATTCCGGTTATGAAGTGTCTAAATACATCTATGCTACCCCTCCCTTCATCAATATTCCTCCCATCCAAAACTCCCCACCGGCTTGCGGACGGTGGATCGGCTACGTCGCCGTCTCCTCCGATTATATGAGTACGAGACTCGGTCGACGAGACATTGTTATCACTTTCCGAGGTACCGTAACGATCCCTGAATGGATTGCGATTCTAATGAGCTCCCTCACACCTGCTCACCTCGACTGTTACAATTATCGCCCCGATGTCAAGGTTTTTAATCCACCCAAAAGCTTAATTTTTTTTTTTTTTATTAGTAATCGCATGACATACATTCTTATATTTTCCAGGTCGTGTCCTATCTGGGTTTCTAACGCTTTACTCAATCAACCCAAAAGCTTAAATTTTTGTAACTATTTAATAATCGAGTGACATATATTTTTACATTTCCCAGGTCGTATCTGGGTTTCTAACGCTTTACTCAATCAACCCAAAAGCTTAAATTTTTTGAACTATTTAGTAACCGAGTGATTTGTATTCTTACATTTTCCAGATCGTATTGTATCTGGGTTCTAACGCTTTACTCAATCAGTCCAAAAGCTTAAATTTTTTTGTATTTAGTGATCGAATCGATTGACATATATTCTTACATTTTCCCGGTCGTATCTGGGTTTCTAACGCTTTACTCAACCCAAACGCTTAAATTTTTTTAACTATTTAGTAATCGAGTAACATATATTCTTACATTTTTCCAGTCGTATTCTATCTGGGTTTCTAATGCTTTACTCAATCAATCCAAAAGCTTAATTTTTTTTTGTAACTATTTAGTAATCAAGTGACTTATATTCTTACATTTTTCAGATGGGTTTCTAACGCTTTACTCAATTAGTCCAAAAGCTTAAATTTTTTTTGTAACTATTTAGTAATCGAGTGATATATATTCTTAATTTTTTCAGGTCCTATCTGGGTTTCTAACGCTCTACACGTGCAATGAAAAGTGCACGAAATTCGGGCTCGAGAGCTGCCGGGAGCAGCTGCTCTCGGAAGTGTCGAGGCTATTAAACAAGTACAAGAACGAAGAGGTGAGTATAACCATGGCAGGGCATAGTATGGGAAGTGCATTAGGCGTTCTTCTAGCATATGACATAGCTGAGCTAGGATTGAACAAAAGAACAAACAAAGAAGCTGTTCCAATTTCAGTGTTTTCCTTCGGAGGTCCAAAAGTTGGGAATTTAAACTTCAAACAAAGATGCGAAGAATTGGGAGTAAAAGTTTTGAGAATCGTGAACGTGAACGACCCGATCACAAAAATGCCAGGCGTTTTGTTCAATAGCTATGAACACGTTGGAGTTGAATTGGTTCTTGAGTTCTTCAACATGCAAAACCCTTCTTGGGTTCACGATTTGGAGACTTATATTAGCTTGTTGAGATACCCGGAAGACGACGACGATAGCGACAACAGCGACCGCGACGACGATGGCTATGGCAGCGGGAGACGAAAAATTATCATTGTAATCAACAAAGCCATGGAGTTCCTATGTACCAATGCTCAAAACTTGAACATGTTTCCATGGAGGAACCAGAGAATTGCCTAAGTCAATCACAAAATTAGGTATATAATAATCAAAACTTGTGAATATTTTGTATTTCAGGGAATCATAAATAAATAAATAAATATTTATGCAAACCGTATCGTTATCAGCCTCACAGAGAGAGGTTTCCATACCCTTATAAGAAATGCTTCGTTCCCGTCATTCACCTATGTGGGATCTTACCTAATTATTTCAAACCAAACACGTTTGAATCTAGATACAATCTTATAAATCTAGTCTCTGTTTATTTAATTATCTACTATTTTTATATTAAAAAAAAAAAAACATTTCTATCAACTTACCATGTATAATATGTACATTATAACGCACCAATCAGTACGTCAATAACTTACCATAGGTACATTAATTTACCCGTTCATTATAACTTTTGAATTAACATTTTTATTTATTTAGTTTATACAAAAGAAAAATAAAACCCTATAAATTATTTTTACCATGCTAAAAATATTTTATATAAAATATATTTAAAATTTTTTAATATCAATGGTTGAATTAATAAAATTCTTTATTTATTTATTTATTTTACCATAAAAATAAATAAATAAGAAAATAATATTCCCTTTCCCATGTATTTTGTCTTATGGGCTAAGTTTGTTGAATATTCTTCGTGAGATGTGAAAATAAATTTGGGAGAAACCTTTAATAAATAGACGTTTTTTTGTCGTTATATGGTAGTTTTGTCCTAGTCTATCCTTACTTATCAAGAGTCAAACCTTTGACCAGTCGTCGAGTAATTAACCACGGTACATATGAATCTATTGTTTTAATATTGGATTATAATGATAATTCATAGTATTTGGAAACTAATTATAGGTCTACAGGCTGGTTAATAAGTATTTTAGTAGGTACCGATTCGATTCGGTAACACTATCTAAAATATCTTTCAACTTTTTAAATCGTGGAAACTTGTTTTTGAATAATAATACTCGTTGGTCGGAAAAAAGTCAAATTGTTTTATCTCGTAATATGATGTTGTAATTTAAAGAACGCGGGCTTGGTCTCGTGATTCGTGTTGGATTCTTGTCACTTTATTTTTCGAGTTTAACCACAAATAATTTGAGTCAGACTTATCTACCTCTCAGTACTAACACGAACATTTGTGAGTATCATATTTCTTTTCGACAACGAACACATTTATAAGATACGATAACAAATCCAACAAAAACAATGAAGCTTAAAAAGCTCCGAGATTCATTGTGAAAAGGCATCAACTTTAGGAGATAAATATCGAACTTAGAGTGACCATCGTTAACATTTACAGCGACGAAATTTCAGACAAAAAGGAAAGTGTTTGGTTGGTCGTGTATTGTGTCAGCATAATCGAATTCATGTTTTGTTTGAACATTCATTTTTTTTTAAAACAAAAAACAAAAAGAAAAAACAAAGTTACCATTAAATTTGAGCCTACTATATATGTATAAGCATGCACGTTAATTTCATCACGCCTTTAAATATTTAAATATTAATTGTATATCCGGTTAATTTTAGCTTTTAGGAGGTCTCGTGTTTATCCGGTTAATGTCGATGTCTACTACATATTAGGTCATTCAAATATCTCAACGTTTAACTACTAGACTTGTAAATCAAAGAGTACTATTAAAATAGAGGCACGATACTAATTCTTTAAATTTTAAGTTCTTCACGTCGGTTGAGCTAACAAAAAAATGTAACAGCCCAAACCCACTACTAATAGATATTATCCGCTTTGGCCCGTGCGATCCCACAAAAACCAATACAATACATCGCCTCTTACCAATTGAGATAGTATTCTTTTATTATAAACTCATGATTAAACGAGCAGACATGAGACTTTTATCCAACAAAATAATTAAAAATATATATATATAAAACAAACGTAAATTAGAGAAACCATTGATTATGTATATATTTATGGTATCTACTCCATATTATTACAATTGTTTTGAGCTTTTTAAGGTAAGTTTGAACAAAGGTGAGTTTGTTATGTTTCTACGTTTTTGTGGGAGGTACGATGTATCTTATATACCTACCTAGTTTGCTCCTTAATTCATGCAAACCGTTTTGTAACAATGTCAGACACTTGTCTGTTGGAATTAATGTTGTGATAATCTCTATTTTTTTACTGCATTTAGTTCCTCTCCTTTCACTCTTTTCAATTTAAACAGTAATTTTTTCATTTCATTAAGACAAGATACGAGATTAAGATGGTTAAATGGGCCTAGGTTGTCGAGGTGTATGTGGGCATCAGAACTCGTCAAAGATTATATGGGCCTCAATTAATTTTCAACCAAACACCACTTTTTTTCAAACTTTTTAATCTTACTTTGAAAGTTCACGGTCACGGGTATTATTTTTAACGGTTTTGTCCATATACTGTTAGTGAGCCGTCTCCTAATCGAATGCATGTATTGAAAGTCACGTAAAACTTACAAAAAATTTCGGAGTAATTATTCATCTATTACTGTGACGCTTTATGTCGAAGTTGTAAAAATTCACTGAATGAGTGATAATTCTCGTAAGACTTCCATATTTGTACTACTATAACTGGACACAATCCGTTCGTGAGTTAATTGGCTACCATGATTAATCTGATTGAAGGGTTAATAGTGTAATTATACACTGAAATGAAATTAAATTAAATAAACAAAGGAATCCCATATCCAAGAATCTTAAAAGATTCTCAATGAATAAAAAATGGATAAAATTAAAAATATATATAAATTTTAAATAAAGAAATGACATATAACTCTAGATATGTACGGACATTCGTGGGTTTGGTCTTTACATCTAGATCTACTCAACACATCGACTTAAAAGCTCGAGATCTCAAATTTATAAAACAAAATAGATTGATATTAAAAAAATTATAAATAAAAAATAAAAAATAAGTACAATTAATTAATAAACATTTAATATTTGTTGTTATATTGTTTAATTGGGATAAAAAAAAATATAAATCAAAATTGAATATTATTAAGAAATAAATAAATTAAATAAACTAAATATTAGATTTAATTTAAAATTAAAAAAATTNACAAGTGGCTGCGTTGTTGAAATCCGACTGACTATTGAGCGCACGCCATGTAAGACAACGCTTTTATTATTCAATAAATTAAATACGCAAACTTTTAATATGATTATTTTATTTTTTATTTTTATTTTTATTTTTTAAAAAATTGAATTATAAATTAGATTTAAAAGAACGAATAAATTGTTTTCTGGGGTTTCATCTTTTTTAAGAAAATATTGAATTAAAAAATAAATAGTTTTTCGAATTTAGAATCTCTATGTAAAATTCCGAAATTCAATTAAAATATAATTTAAAAATGAATAAAATTGTTGAATAACTTAGACCGTACTTGGAAATTTGTGGACCATTGAAATATATATATTTTTTAATTTGCATAAATTAATTATTTTTTAAATTTCTTTAGACAAGTGGGGGTTAAAATATAGGAAAGAGAAAACGAATCAAAATTCATCCTTTTCTTCAGAGCCTCCGGCAGCTCAACTTAATCAACCATGTGTTATCCACATTTCTAAAATCATTTTTAATTATTCTTAATTACATAAAAATTAAACCTATACTTTTTTTAAAATTATATAATATATTTATATTATGAATATTTAATATTTAATATATATATATATATATGCTTTATAGAGCATACAATTATTGAAGCCTTTATGTAAAAGGTTGAAAAAAACATTAAAGAGATTACGAAGAGAGGAGAGAGAGAGAGAGAAGGGTGGTAACATCAACGTCAAGTAAGGTTATCAAAGCCCTTAGGCGCTGCCTCAATAAGCAAAAGCATCTATTTAAATATTAATTTAATTTAATTTAATTTAAATATTTATAGGTATAAAGTACTCTGTTATTTCCTGTTATTTTTAAATCGCTTTTCCCCCAATCTCAATCTCAATCTCAATCTCATTTTCTTCCAATTTCATTTCATTTGTTCATACAGATCCGCCATATGTACCAATCAACTTCCTCCTCTTCTTCCTCTCACAATTCCATGCCCTCCTCCCACGCCGGTGGTGGAGGTCTCACTCGCTATGGTTCTGCACCTGGCTCTTTGCTGAATTCGGCGGTCGATTCTGTGATCGGGAAACGGCATCCAGACTCCGATGCGTTTCTCCGTACGCCGCCGTCGTTTGGCGGTCACTTCTTCTCCTCCGCTGAGTCTTCCGTTGTGGAATCCTCTCGGAAGGTTGTTCAATCGTCGTCTACTTCCAACGATCTGAAATCGTCGGCGGTAGCGGCGGCTGCCTTGCAACGGTCGTACGGACTCCACGATTTGGCGCTTGAGGATTTCTCTACGGCGAGAGATTTTAATAGCAATGGTGGTCAATCGTCTTCCTCTTCGCCGTTGGTTCGCCAGAGAAGCTCGCCGGCTGGATTTCTCGGCCATCTCTCCGTCGCTGAAGGAACCGGTAATCTCTCTCTCTCTCTCTCTCTCTCTCTCTCTCTCATTTAGTTTTTCCTTCGCCGGCGCGTGGTTTCACCGCTTTGTTCCCAAGAGGCCAATGGCCGTTGACTTGCTGGCCAAATTTACGAAAATATACCGCCGAGTTTTCAAAATGACCTAATTACCCTCTTCGATCGCATCAATACCTTTATTTTTTTTGTAATATCAATTAATCGTAATTTTATGATTAATTATAAATATTTTTGGTGTATTTTTAAAAAAATAATAATAATAAAGCATTTTATTTAAATCCACGTCATAAATCACGTGCAAGAGGTGCCAGTGATGTTTATTTGACTTTTAATTTTTATTTATAAATTTCCCGATCTTGAGTTGGGTGGAAGCCGACATGTAGTTTTGGTGGGCTACTGTCGTAGTTGTTTTCAAGCATCTTTAATAATGGAAGAAAAATGGAATCCACTACTCTTCCTAATAGGGAAATTATCCAATACGGTAAATTATTCTCGAATTTTTTCTCCCATTTTTTAAATTTATTTTTCAATGATTAATAATAAAATTGGTCTAAGTATTTTTAATATCAATTATTTATTAGATTCCGGTGGACCCTTCTATAATTAAATACTTTTAAATTCAAAAATAAAATAACAAATCATTATCAACCCGTAATTTTTTTGTATTCAGTAATTCATGAAAAAAATTCATTAAACGCACACGAGAATACTCTTTGGAAACAACCCATTAGACGAAAACGTATAAAAAGGTGAATTTAAATGTCGTTCAAGTTAACTGATACATGTTAGACGAACACGACTCTCCGCAATGGTATGATATTGTTCACTTTGAGCATAATCATTCTTTAAATTAGTCGATGTGAGACTTTCATCATTCTACCATACAAACTCAACTCGATGAAATCGAAACTTTGGGTATAAATATAGTATTATTGCATGAAAAAACAGGAGGGTTTTCATTGACAAGGGGAGGAGGAGGAGGAATTGGAAGGTTAAAGTCACAGCTGAGCTTCAGTGGTGGGCAGGATTCGGTGTCTCAAATGTCTTCCATGAGTGAAAGTGTTGTGGAGGGTAGCAGCTCCCATTCCTTTGCCCCCACAGCCTTTGCCATGGACTCTTGGGACACCTCCAACTCCATTGCCTTCGCTGCCCCTCATCCCAAACGATCCAAGCTTCTTCACTCCGATGGAGACTTTTTCACCGGCCTCGACTCTCAGGTATACACTCCTTTTACATGCTTTCGATAATTTAACTTAACGACACGAGATTCAAATTTTCGACATCTTTTTTACACTCTTTCAGTTTAGTCTACCACAAACAAGTTTTGAAATGGCAACTGTGGAGAGGTTGCTTCAAATCCCAGAAGACTCCGTGCCTTGTAAGATCCGAGCCAAACGTGGCTGTGCCACTCATCCTCGCAGTATCGCCGAAAGGGTCCGTTTAGAATTTTACGTGTATTGCATGTGTGACGTATTTTAACCTAATAAGTTAAATTTGTGCACAGGAGAGGAGAACTAGAATCAGTGGAAAATTGAAGAAACTTCAAGAACTTGTTCCGAACATGGATAAGGTACAATTCAAACTTAAGCGTAAATTTCTGTAACGTCATTTCACTCTTTTAAGCTGACCGATGATTACTATCGAAATCGTTATCTTATTCATATTTTATTACAGCAAACGAGCTACTCAGACATGTTGGACTTAGCAGTGCAGCACATCAAAGGTCTTCAAAATCAAATTCAGGTACTCTAAGCATCGGTAAATCAGTTGAATTATATTCCCGATCATTTTTAGATTATAATATTTTATTTTATTTTTTTCAGAAGCTTAACAAAGAAGTTCAGAATTGCACGTGTGGAAGCAAAGAGTGCTCGTAACGTCTGGAATTGTAAGAAAAAGCAAAAACAATGTTTTTTTTTTTTTTTTTTTTTTCATAATTAATTCCCAAAATTTAGTGGAATAATAAACTTAATTCTTCTTTTTTCGTGTAAAATAATTGCAAATCTATCTTTGACCCTCTTTTCGTTATTTGAAGCAGTCGTTCATAGTCAATCTAGGTCATTTATGAAGGTTCGTTGAAGCTAGAAATTTTGGATTTATATTAACCCTAGTGAACGGTGAGAGAACAACTTATTATTCCCGGGACAGTTTGCTCTTGGTGGCTCCATTTTCTTTGAATTTATAAGATTTTGACGTGAGAGGGTCACGATGGCTATATTTCTGGGAGCGAGCGAACCGACAACAATAGTAAGCTGGGAAAGACAGATACTACTAAAAAAGTCGAAGCTCTGTTTCTAGCTAAGGAAACCCATCGGAAGTCGAACCTCGAAGAGTGGCTAAAAATAAAACTAAGGTTTTAATTATGTTTCGACGTTTTCATGTATCTATGAGTTCGAACGAGTAACCCGAATGATGGTTTGATTAAAAAATTTATATTTTTTTAAAAAATATAACAAAAAAAAATGTAATTAATATTTATGCAAAATAAAATGGAAGGAAAATTGGAAGACGTATAAAAGGGGCGTTCCCACTAGCACTAAATGCGCAGGGTGTCTCTCTGCCAGCTCTGTTTCTTCATCCTTCATTCCATTATTGCTCTGTCTCTCTCTCTCTCTTCTTTCTCTCTCTAAAAAGTTGCAGAGGTAGAATCGAAGGCTGAGCAATGTCGTCGTCAGATGATGAAGGCGGCGAGGAGTACCTCTTTAAGATCGTCATAATCGGAGATTCGGCTGTCGGGAAATCCAATTTGTTGTCTCGTTATGCCAGAAACGAGTTCAATCTCCACTCCAAGGCCACAATCGGCGTTGAATTTCAGACGCAGGTTATGGATATTGACGGCAAAGAAGTTAAGGCTCAGATTTGGGATACTGCCGGCCAAGAGCGGTTCCGCGCCGTCACCTCTGCATACTACCGCGGCGCTGTCGGTGCGCTCATCGTTTATGATATCAGCCGCCGCTCCACTTTCGATAGTGTCGGTCGATGGCTAGACGAGCTCAAGAGTGAGTGCCTGCCTCAACTTTTTCTTCTCTTTTCTTTTTGATCTTGGTCTTCTCTGGCTTTTAGGTTGAGATGTCTAGATCTGGACTCTTCTCTTTTTGGAATTTTGTTGTAGTGATTTGATTTTGTTCAATTACTTGAACTAACTTCATAGTATGAAATAGATAGCAATTCTTGATTCTTTGAAATAATTCAGATCTGAATCCTATTTTCTCTGTAGAATTACTGACGATTATGTAATGAAATTCAGTCAGATTTTGCTTGCTCATTCCTTATTAGCACCAAATTTGATGCTTAATTTATCATTGTTTTCTTGTCATTATCAAGCTCGAATTTCTCTGAAGTTCCAAATGATGAAATGTTTCGAAAAATTACAAATCAAGTAAGAAAGAAAGAAAGTTATGTCCTCTTAATGGGAGTGTAAGTACTTGATGAAGCTCATAGCCTCACCTTGTAGCTGAAACAAAGCTCATAGCCTCACCTGTTAGATCCCTAAGCTTGTGCATTTGTTCGTTTTAGTCGTAATGTGAAACTTTGTTGCGAATTTAGATACGAATTTGATGCAAATTTACGTCTGAGGATCAACTTCGTCGGTTTTGTCACCATCCTCAGATACCATATTCGTTATCGCATATTGGGTGAGTTCATTTGGTTATGGTGTCTCTGGGTGGGACAGTCTTACACAGTCATCTTGTTGATCCTATAACATAGCTTACAGACGAGATTTAGTTTCGAATTTGGGCGGGCGAATTGGGTTGGAAAATGATCAGTTTGATGTTGTGAGGTCCCACATCAATTGGATAAGAGAACGAAACATTCCTTATAAGGGTGTGGAAACCTCTCCCTAGCAGACATATTTTAAAAACCTTGAGGGGAAGCCTGATAAGGAAAGTCCAAAGAGGATAGCCCAAAGAAGTTATCGTCAGCTGCTACATGCTTGATTTCTCTGTTCAATTGTTTCTGTCTTAGAGTTGCTCTCTTTCACCCATTTGCTGATGAATTAATGCCTATCTGATTCCTTTAAACTATCAGTTTTGATATCTTATTGAAATCGTCATGCAGCTCATTCCGAAACGACGGTGGCAAGGATGCTAGTCGGGAACAAATGTGACTTGGATAACATCAGGGACGTGAGTATTGAGGAAGGCACGAGTCTAGCAGAGGCCGAAGGGTTGTTCTTCATGGAAACGTCGGCTCTAGACTCAACAAATGTTAAAAGGGCATTCGAGATCGTGATCCGAGAAATATACAGCAATGTCAGCAGGAAGGTCCTAAACTCGGATACCTACAAAGCAGAATTATCCGTTAACCGGGTGAGCCTCGTCAACAACGGTGGATCTAAGCAATCGGAGAGCTATTTGTCTTGCTGTTCAAGGTGATGTTCATCTCTTAAGCTCCAAGAGTTGAGTCATTTCTGGTTCTGTTGGTCTGGTGATTCAAATTGGTTGTTTTTCTGTTTGTTTCCTTTATAGTTTCTCTCAAGCCTCTTCCAATTCAATCTAAAGACCATTTGCCATATATAGAAATGAAATTATTTCTTTGAATTTAATTAAGACAAGAAACTCTTTTGTATTAATTATTATTTGAAGCAAATAGAAAGAACAGATATTCTAAAATTGAAAGTTATTGATCGTAACTCAGTTTCTTTTTACACAACGTATCGTGAATGATTCATTTAGGATTTTCTTGTTTTTTTTCCCCGGTTAAGGTCTTAACGGGAGGATGGAAGGGTTGAATGATCCGTTTAGGGTTTTTTTCGGTTAAGATTTAGAAATCTCAACTTTAAAAAAAAAAATGAAGAGTTCGAACGAATGTAAACACGTTGAATAGGGTAAAGAGAATGGAATCTAAATCGATTCTAGCTTTGAAAATTTTGTGTTCCTATCATTTTCATTACATTAATTTCCCAATTCCATTCATTCAATCAATTATAACTCAAAAGACCCAAAAAGAAAAAAAAAGGGAGAAGGAAAATTTTGGTTTCAAGTGAAACTTTGCCAAACTCATAGCTATTTCATTTTGAACGTGAGCTGTGATCATTTCAACTTTCTCATCGATGGAACTCATCTCAATACTATAATTCTTTGTTTCATACCGTACTTCAAAAATGTAATCATTTTTCGGCTATAGAATTATAATTTTTATTCGAGTATGAGAAGATGCATCACTTTACAAGATATGATAGTTAAGAAATGTTTAAAAGAATTGAAAGTTACTATCGATATCAACAAGGTGCACCTTCCTTTTCGATGGTTCAATTATAGGAGCTCAACGATTAAGCGTGTTTTACTTGAAACAATTTTATGTTGGGTGATATCCATAGAATTTTTCTAAAATGCACGTTAGTGTGTGGAATTGCATGCTTTGACTCGTTACATATCATCGTCATTCAAACACGTCTTGAAACCATGAGGCTGACGACGTTACATAACAAGCTAAAATGGACAGAATCTACTAAACAGAACACCTATTTAGTAAAAAACACGTCATCAAATCTAATATAATGGCATGGAAGATATCCACCAGCCAGTTGACAAAATAGGGGATTTGGGTGAGAAAGGAGATTGAAATTTTGAAATCCTTTGCCCAAAATGCAAAATCTCTCACCCTCCTTCCCTTTTTCTACAAAGTGGTTTATAGTTGGAGGGTCACAAATGAAAATGATTGAGAAGAAATATATATATATATATTTATATATATATAAACCACATTACTTCCACCAACAATTTCAGAAAATAGGTTAAATTATAATTTTTATATTAAAAGAAACAACAAAAGAACAGAACAAAAACAAAAGGCAGCAAACAAAATAAAATAAAATAATTAAAAACATAAAATTTGACAAAGATAAGCTGAGACCCCTGACCTTATATAGAACAATCGGCAACAACTTTTGGGGTCTTCTAGAAGCTTTCTTTCTTTTTCCTCACTGTGATCTCCAATGCTTTGCCATTTCAAACCCATTTTTGGCATAGTGGTAGTCCTCAATGGCTTGGTCAATTTCAGATTGGGAGTTCATCACAAATGGTCCATGTTGAACAATTGGTTCATTCAGTGGCTTCCCTGCTACAAGAATAAACCTCAATGGATTTGAAGATTTGTTCCATACACTAAGCCCATCTCCCGGTCCCAACACTAGGACATGGTGAGCAGCTACCCGGGACGAGTTCAACGACCCGAATACCCCTTCCCCGTCGATTATGTATACGAAAGAAGTCCATGTGTCTGGGATGCTTTGATGCACTTGAGCTTTTGGTTTCAATGTGAAGTCGAGGTACATCGTTGGCGTTTGAGTGTAGATTGGAGAATGGACTCCCATGGACTCTCCTGCTATAACGTTAACTTCGACACCGTCGTTCTCCGCTCTCGGAATGTCCTCGCTTAGAATCTCCTGATATTTTGGTTCCATCCTGTGACACATACATTGTGTCAGTCACATTGAATAATTTCTCGAACAAATACAAAAAGAAGGGGGAAATGGTTACATTTTGTCATGTGCTGCAAGATTGATCCAAAGTTGCAATCCCTTTTGAGGACCTTCGCCAGCAGGCATTTCAGAATGGATAATACCTCTTCCTGCTGTCATCCACTGTACATCCCCTGTTCTGATCGTGCCCTTGTGGCCAGCAAAATCCTGATGGGTAATTCCTCCCTGAAAAATCCACAAATAAATCAACAAATTAATTAATTAATTAAATGAAATTTGTCCCTGTTCTTTTCTTTTCATCTCAGAACTATAGATTTTACCTGTAACATGTAAGTCACTGTCTCAAAACCTGGGGGGGGGGGGAAGAACAAAAAAAGGAAAAACAATTAATACAGAAATTGAGAAAATAAAAGACGTTTTCTAATATATGAGATGTCATATTCAATGTTAATCAAATTTGTTAAGTATGATTTAGAAAAATATAATATAATGATCGAAAAAACGTTTCTATATTAATGATCGAAACTATTTAGGAAACTTTTATCAAATCAATATTATCTTTAAAATTAATCAGAATTATGTTTCAGATACCAAATTTGTAATGTAACCATTTTAAAATTATATTGATGAAGCAGAACCACAAATTAAAAAGAAAATAAGTTGAATTAATAGACCAGTTCCGTTATTCAACAACGAAAATTCAATTCAAAGAAAGTAACCTCTGTGAGGATGATCGGGGAATCCAGCCGGCGGACTAACTGCAAGAAATCAAACAATAGCAGAAAACAAAAGGACGGAATCAGTAAAAGAAGAAACAAACAAGAAAAAACGAATTCATCAATAACAAAGAAAAACAACACAATCAGATAGCGATTGCGATTGCGATTACCGGAAAAATCATCGAGCATCAGAAATGGATCCAGATTCTTCAAATCGCTCCTGAAAAAACAGAGACGAGAAACAAAATCAGCAGCGGAGAAGACGAAGAGGAACCGGTAATAAAATAAAATAAAAAAAAATAAAAAAAATAAAAAACAAAGAAGAAGGAAAGAGACCTTCCGATGCCTCGACGAACAACGGCGCCATCGCCTTCGTGCTGGAGTTTAGCGAGAACCTTCTTGATGACGGAGCGAGGTCTGTCAAAGGCGGGGGAAGAGTGATCGGAAGTGGACATGGTGGCGGAAATGGCGGTGGTAGGGATAATCGAAAATCTAGGGGAAAGAATGGCGGGGAGTTTGAAAATGAGGGAAAGAGAAGATTTCATAAACAGAGTAAGAAATTGCGATGAGAGGATTGGGGCTTCGGGATTTCCTTTATATATGAATTCGCGGGTTTGTTGGGGTTCTGACACACAGGCGACGCATAGCGATTGAAAGCGTGCGAAAATTAGGACGTGGGGACACAATTCTTTTTCCCTTTTTTTTTATTTAAATTATTTCTTTTTGAACCAATCATAAATATGATGTCATCATTGAATCACGATGATGTAGAGCTTTTTTTTATTTTTATTTTCTTTTTTTAATTATAAATTCACATAAAATAATTTTATTATCCACTCTAGTCCCTTATCTATATAGCCTTTAACAGATTTCTGTTTTATTTAGTTATCGAGTTTTAAATATATTTTTAAACTCTAACCAAAATTAAATAAATAAAATTATAAAAAAAAAATAATAATAATAATAAGGATGATGTAAGGATGACGTCATGCTGGCAATTTAATTGTCAATTCACTGAGAATCTTCTTCTTCTTTTTTCTTTTCTTAAATGGATATGATAGGACCATACCTTATTCATATGAATTTTGCTTTTTAAAGACTTTCACTATCAAACTATATATTATGTATATAAAACTTTGTTATAAACAAAATTCAACGTCACGCCTTATGTTTAATAATTTAGATCAAGTTCATAATTGTAACGTCTCATGCTTAGAATCGGACCAAGATTTTGAATCCAGATTCGACACTAAATGACCCGGACATTCCTTTATATTCATTGCTTCCATGTTATCTACTTATCTAAACGTGCATCGAATAGGGAAGAGTAACCGCAGAAAGCAACACGAGTCCTTTCAGCCCACCACTAATAGATATTGTCCGCTTTGACCCATTACGTATCTTACGATTTTAAAACGTGTCTATTAGAGAGAGGTTTCAACACCCTTATAAGGAACGTTTCATTCTCTTCTATAATCGATGTGGGATCTCAAATTATTCTCATTCAAAACGATATATCGTTTCTTTACTAAGCATTACAATAATATCTTAACCGGTTAATTATGAATAAATTGGTCATTAATACGACAACTTATTCTGTACGTTACGAAATTTTGATGGACATTATAAATAATTTGACTCTATTGTGATAAGATTAGATAAACTTGAATCCATTACATTTCATTTCATTTATGGGCACATTTGTTAATGAAATTTGTCCCACTAATTGGAAATTGACCTATTTGTTTCACTATACCACCTAACAATTTGCTTCATTAATAACGCTTCTTCAAATTTTCGCAATGTCGTCGTCTTTGCTTGCGATATCGTCGCCTTCCGTACGAGTGCACCTTACCTCTATTTGAAAAATGATGTGACACACGGCTTGAATATTTCGATAAATACTCAATAAGTGATCCCAGTATATGAGTCATGCAAATGCAAACACATGCAATTACGATGATTAGAGAACACCGATAACATTTAATAATTTTTTGAGGTAAATTTTTTGGTCTATTTTTGGAATTGGAGTTGGCAATTTCCTTTTTTATTTTGTTAATTTATTACGAATAAATATCCGAAAAAAAAAACATATTTATTAAAAAAAAAATGACATCCCAACACCTAAGCATTGCGTTTGCTTCCAATTTATATAAATATTTATACTTATCAAAACGTTGACTTTTTTATGTTTTTTTTTTAATTATTAAATTGTAATATTAATAATTTAGTAAAATAAAATACCACTAAAAAAGAGTAAAAATATTTTAATTATTTAATCGAGAGTGTTTATTGGATGTATAATCTGATTACATTAAAAAAAAAAAAACATTATATTTTCCATGATATTATAGAAAATATCATATTGTTAAAAATTTATTAAAATATATTTTTTTTAAATCACACATTTTTTAAAAGAAAATTGGAATTTTTAAAATTTTCTAAAATGTGAAAAGCAACAAGATTATTTAATTAATATGAGAGATTCTCTAGAATTTCGTATCATATATATATATATATATATATATAATATTTAAATTATTGGTGATTAATTAACGTGCACAAAACATTAGAATAATATTTTATTATGAGATATGGAAATGATTTTTAAAATTATAGTAAATATTTTAAAAACTAATGTAATAAAAAAAATTGGGTAAAATATTAAGAAAATAATAGTTTGAACGTTTGACTGTCAAATGTGTTCTTGTAACTGTTCTTCTAATTTGGCGTCTAGATCCAGATGTGAACTAAACGCCGCCGTTTCGAGTTGTCATCCATGTTCCCCAAATTAATGGGGTGCCTTACAAAGACTAAAATAATTTGTCAAAATTAAAAAATCATTATTATTTAATTTTAATGTCTTTTTTGTCTTTTTCCATATAATAATTAATTATTTAACATAAAATGGTTAGTTTTAAGTTGTCTCGATTCAATGAATAGTATTTGGAATTAGGGCGGCACATGGGATGGACGAGAATTTTTTTTGGGTAAATTTGAAATTAAGAATTTGTGGGATTGGTGACCGTACTAACCTGAATAGGATTCACGACTCGTCCCAATACAACTTTTAAATTTTTAATTGAATTAGATTTAATTGTCGAATTGTAAATTTTTTAAATTATTTTAAAAAATTCTATTTATACGATATATATTACATTAATAATTAAGACATCTTAAAATTCAATTATTTAGGTCCGTATTGGATTTATAATAAAATTTTAATTAAAAAATGATTAATCGCATTGAAAATATGAGTTTTCTACCTTTTTATTATTTATTATTATTATTATTAAATCAGATATATAGTTTTATAAAAGTAAAAATAATAATAGGAAGACCATTTAAAGTTAAGTCAAATTGTTATAAAGTAATATACTTCCAAAAAATATGTATATATATATATATATGTATATGGGCTATTAGGGCGGCCCATTAATGAAGGAACTAATGCGGCAAAGCTGGCCCATGAAAGCCCATTTCAAATATACTTCCTTCATGCAAAAATTTAGGTATTATTTTATTACTATTTAAAAAAAAAAACATCAAAATTTTAGGTTTTATTTATTTATATAAAAAAATTGTGTCAATATCTTTGTGAAGTAGCTTCGGAGTATAACCGATTCAAATACTGGCAAATTTATATACCAAAATTGGCTGATACCCATTACAAACCGACCAAAGTGTCATTTAAAACAAACTTAAAACGTCAGATAATCCAATCTAATCTAACCCAACAAGCCCACTACCTCGATATGCCACTTATTTATTCCCACTCAAGAATATGAAATTGAAGCATAAAAATTGATACATGAATACTCGAGAGTTGTACCATACCACGATGTTTTTTAAGGATATATTTTAGTAAAATGTTGGAAAAGAGAAAGATTTGGTATTTTTGTTGTAAGGATCCAATAAGTTTGTCAACTTCTAGAAGCAAAGGTGGTGATTCCACCATAAGGTATAGTGGGGAATTGAAGAGCTTAATGTGTTTGAATTTGTTGAGATTTTTATTATTTGAGAATTAAAAAATAAAAAATAAATAAAAAGGTCAAACACTTTAGAAGTGGAGAAAGGCCATGCTTTGATCTTTAAAAAATGTCTTTTGGGAGAGATTGAAAGAATGGTTGAGTTTCAACCTTACCAACTCCATGTATAAGTGCTATAGAATATAGTAAAATACTCGTTATTTTATTTTTTAATTTAAGAGATGGATACAGATGTTCGTCGTTTAACTCGTTGAGCTAAAGATCTGCCTTGAATGGGATGAAGAATCTGTGAAAAAAAAAGTCGAGAGCGGAAAGAGATTCTTTTCCGTTAGTTAATTTGACATCCCATATCGGCTGGAGAGGGGAACGAAGCATTATTTTTAAGGGTGTTGAAACCCCTCTCTAGTAGTCACGTTCTAAAATCGTGAGGTTGATGGCAATACGTAACGGGCTACCAAAACAGACAATATCTACTAGTGGTGACTTTGGACTGTTACAAATGGTATCAGAGCTAGACATTAAGCAGTGTGCCAACGAGCACGCTACAAAGCATTCCCTATAAGTATATATTTATTTTTTAAATGAATAAATAAATAGAATATACATCTTTTTATGTATATTAATTTGAATTAAATAATGCAAAACCTAACTTAATTCTAATGGGCCGGCCCAAATAAAAAAGAAACTTGTGAGCCTGATTTGGGCCAGGATTTTGGGCTACGGGCTATTGAACTGGGCTTTCCAGCCCATTCCTACAAGCCCACTAAAAAGATCCAAATTTCCTTTATATAGGAGTTGTTGATGCATTCCACTTCTAAAACCCTAAGTCTTCCATCAAGCTACGTCAATGGGGGTTTAGAAAAATCAGACGAGGTTTCTGAAGCTTCTCTTCGAAACCCTAGGAAGAAGCCCCCAGCTCAAAGAGAAACCCCGATATCACCCACAGTCGCGATACTCATAATGCTAGCGATGGTACTTACAACAACGTACCGGAGGTATTTCCGGTGGAGCTCTTGAGCTTTTTTCTCCTCGAGTGTTAGGCTGTTAGCGATGTGTGGATTTCTTCGCTTGAGTTCGAATCCGTGAAAGGTACTTCACTAATCTTGGTCGCATTTCCTTTGTTTGTGTGTCAGGTATAAGCTTTCTTTGGTTTATCTGCATTATCGCATGATCGTTTAACTAATTATGAGTCATTTACTTTTTACTTAGTTCCTGTTTTGATCTTCACGATCGCATAACTGAATATGAGCAATGTTTATGAAGTTCTGGTTTTATTGACGAGCTTGCAAAGTTCAAGCAATGATCTAGCTTCTTGGTTTCTGAATATATATGAAGTAGCGATATTCAGCAATATGTGTTTTTAATTTTTATGGCTCTATTATTTTTTGGTAACTGTTTGTCTTGGCCAATTAGTGGTTCATAAGATTGTTCATGTTTTTTACTTTATCGGGTTTGGGAAATGATGACATTCTACAGAAAACTTTCAAAGGCAGCTGCTATGCTGAACTTGTTATTTGCACGTCAGTCTGATCCCTTGTTGTAAATGATATATTTTTCATTTCCAAGCTTTTAACTGTCAAAATCGTTCATGTTTTTGTGATGAGAAATGTGTTGTGAATCCATGCTAGTGTTGTACTTCATCGGGTTTGGGAAATGATGACAAGCTACAAAAACGTTCAGAGGCAGCTGCTATGCTGAACTTATTATTTGCACGTCAGTCTGATCCCTTGTTAATGTTATAGTTCTCATTTCCATGTTTCTAAATGTCAAGACTTGTAGTTGGCTTGTTACTTTTATTGTTTTTTGAACATTCACAAAGAAAAAGATATTTATCCTTTCATGTTTTCTTATTTTCTTAGCTCCAAAATCTTTTAATGTTTGCGACTATTTTACTTTATTGGGTTTGGGAAATGATGACAAGCTACAGAATACTTTCAGAGGCATTTGCTATGCTGAACTTGTTATTTGCACGTCAGTCTGATCCCTTGTTGTTAATGTTATATTTCTTGTTTCGAAGCTTCTAAATCTTAAGACTTGTAGCTACTTTGCTCCTCGTACCCGGAAAAGTTATATGCTACTTAAGCTGTTTTGCATGTATGACATAACGTTTTCAATTTCACTCCATCTTGCTTTCATATTCTCTTTCAAAATCTCTCTGCCCTGTTTTGTAAAACCTTCTTCTCAAGTTGGGGCTAGAGACTTGAGCATTCGTTGCTCGGCCATGGGCGCGAATACAAATTCGCTTGACTCACTTAGTTTTTAATACAAACTCTCCTACTCAATTTTTTAAGTTTTAGTTATTATTATTATTTTTCTTGTTGAAATTTGGGAAATGAAGACAAAATTGAAATGTTCAACAGAGGTAGATGCTATGCTATGCTGAACTATATTGCACGTCAGTCTGATCCCAAATATTGTTCCTTTTATTCAAATTGACGATGGTCATTCTCTTAAATCCTCAAAGATCTTGGCCAAACTCCATTAATCAAACGAAACTACATTTCATGGAATGCCTCCACTTGCATTGACATCCAAATTCATTTCTTTGAAATTCCTCATTTTGAAGTCTGTTTGATTATATTTTTCCTTCTCCCTTCCAATAGTTCGTATTGGGTTCTTTGGCTGTACCAATTTTTTGATCCTACAGCTGCTATATGAAATTTTCATATATTCATTTTTGTTTGTTGTGTCCATAGTTATATTCATTTTTGTAATCCAAGCATATCATAATTATAATTTTTAGAGGGTTTTCTATTATTTAATGCGCATTAAGAATAAGAAAATAAAAGTTAAATATTCATCATTGTTCATTATTGGTTGAGTGAGTGTGTTACTTAGTTTGATGGACCCATATCAGCCTCATTCATCATTGAATATGTGGCCTAAACCTTGACCCGAGTCCTAGCCCTAAACCTATACCCTTATTCTGTAATTTTTTTAAAACTTAGTTTTAACTGTTCCTTAACTTTTAATATATTCCAAAGATTTTGAAAACAAAATAGTCTAATTATTTACCATTAAAAAATTATATAATAATCGATTGGTTCTTAAATAAAATAAACAAATCTAAAAGTATATTATTTATAATATAACTTTATAATTATCTACAATTAACTAATCTAATGAATTAGAAATAATTTAAGGTACTTGATTTATTTTTTCTTCTCGAATAGCTTGTTCAGACATTTTATAATTACGAGAAAGTGAGTTTTATGAGGTCTTAAATTAAAGCAAAGCATGTGGATGTCACCAAGGGAGACGTGGGTTAATAAGGTCTTCAATAATTACATAAAATAAAATCATAAACCAACAAACAATAATAAACAATAAAATGAATCCATTTCTATTATCGATTTTTACCCCTAATATTTACCTTCACTTTCTTTTTTTTAAAATTAATTTAAAATTAATTAAATGGCTAATTTTTCATAAACAAATTATTTTGGACAATTGATCATATTTTGTTTTAAGTAGATAAAATTAGAGATAAATAGATAAAATTAATTTTAAAATAAAAGTAATTTTATTGATGTGAAAAATAACAACATATTATTTGATTTTGTTTAGACTCTTCTGTTTGGCTTGAATGAATTCAAGAAAGTCCACCAAGTTGGTGTTAGAGGAACCCTTTTGTTCATCCATAACTGCAGCTCTCATCTTGTCCTTAACAATGGCGGCCTTGTTCCTCATCTCTTCCCCTTCCCCACATTCCCCCATCACCATTTCTATCACCTCCTTCACTCTTCCTCTCTTAATCTCACTCTCCTTCCCCCTTGTCAGCTCCACTCCAATCCCCATTTCCTCCACCAGCATCTTTGAATTGTACGCCTGCTCTGCTGCCATCGGCCACCCGATCACCGGCACTCCCTGGCTCAAGCTTTCCACCGTCGAATTCCACCCACAATGGCTCAAAAACGCTCCCACCGATTCGTGCGCTAGAATCTCCAACTGGGGTGCCCAATTTCTGATCACCAATCCTCGATTCGTCTCCTTCATTCGATCCTCGAAATGCTCAGGCAGCCATTGATGAGCTCTGAACTCTGCTTTCATGTCGTGTCCCGATGGCGGCCTCACTACCCATATGAATGCGCTCCCGCTTTCCTCCAATCCGTAAGCCAGTTCCATCATCTGGGTCTCGGTAATTGTGTTCTGGGATCCGAAGGAAATGTACAGAACTGAATTTTTCCGGTGGGAATTCAACCAATTCATGCAAGCTTCTAAACCCACGCCGGAATCTTTCTCTTTCCCCCACCGGCGACGGCCGCCGGAGCTGGTTTGGAGGAGAAGCGGGCCAATTGCCCAGACGGGCAATTTTATGTAATCCCTCAAATGTTTCAATCCGAATGACTCGACTTCTTCGACGGTGTTACAGAGCCACCCATCTGAGCTCAAAGAATAGGAGATTTGCGGCCGGAAATATCTGGACCAGGAATCGGTGCCGTCGGCGGCGAGTAAGAACCGGTGGAGCTGGGAGCGGTGGAAACGGCAACTTTCCGGGAACCCCGGGAGAGAAAACTCATCGCTGGTAGATGAACGGTGGGGGAGATTCAACCAGAGAGAGATGTAAGCCAGAGTTCCATAAGCACCGCATGTAGTGAAACTGAAAACTGGAATGTTGAAGCTTCTGGCGACGGCCACCGACCAACCTAAGAACACGTCGGAGATTATACACTGCGGCGGGTTGCCTTCCTTTTGGACGAGGTCAGAAATCAGTTCCCGAAGGGGAAGTTCGAGGGCGGTGGAGGAATGAAACAGGGTGTCGATTTGATTTAAAGGGAGATTCTCAGTACTCTCGGTGTTTGGCGGAAGGCCATGGTCGGAGCTCGAGTAGTAGAGCTCGGCGAGGCGGATTTTGGAGTCGGCGGCGGCGGAGCGGAGGTATTGGATGTTGGAGGGGGTGCAGGCGATGGTGATGGTGAAAACAGAGGATTTCCGGTGGATGAAATTAGCGAGCTCGAGGAAGGGGATGAGATGGCCGTGGGCCATGAACGGTAGCATGAGAATATGGTACTCACCGGAGTTTGTTTCAGAGCCCATTATTCCGTCGGCCGGCGGGACTCAGCTTTGGAAGGTGGAGTTTACAATGAAGGGGCTTTATTTATAGCGTAATTGCGCGGCAATTTTACATAATAATTTGTCCACAAAAGTCCACAATTTCAAGACCGACCTTAATCAACTTGTTTTATCACTTTTAGAAATTTTAGAAATCCGAATATACGGTAAGATATAAGAATAAACCAAAATCACATCAAAATGAAAAGCAAAATCACATCAAAATGAAAAGCGACCTCTCTAAATTTTTAGTGACTCAATCAATAGGATTTAAATACTTAAATTTTATTCGATTCTTGCTTTTTAGAACCCCTTTCTGTTTCCCCTTGACTGTTGGATCTTTCAATGTACTGTTATATCCTTTCGTCCTGATACTCGAATGAGGGACCTCTGCGACGTCTGGGGGCCCGAACCTTCCTTTATACACTGGGAGTTTTTAAGGGACTCTGACTTATTGTTTGCACCAGGGATCATCAATTGCCATAATGACCGGAGCAAGCCAAAGCTAGACCAACCTATGCATTTTCCTCACCGTCACTGCCATCTCACGACTTGGATTCGAACAGATCAAGCTACTTTCCCTTTAGTGTGAGTATAAAAAATGTTGAAAGAATTGTGTTGGTCTTTCTGGATTCTGAATCCTAGACACGGTTATGAAAGGAATGACCAATCAATTTGTATCCTTTTACGTAGGAGAGTTGTCCTCTACCACAACTTTGGGCACAGCCCACGTGAAAGCACTCTCCAATTTATTTATTTTTTGTTGGATGTCATTATTCATTCGCCAACATCTCCCTATCATTTTCCACCCTCTTTTATTCCTTCATGTTCGAATTTTCAATTAATGTCCCTTAAGACTATATTTTCATTTTATTTTAAATTTTAATTTTGAATTCCATTTAACATAGGGTTGACACGTTAAAAGATCAACTACCCGACTTATATTCATCTCTTTCTCACAATAGCTCTCCCCCCTTTGCCTAACTTGTTCCCTCTCACTCACCTCTCTCTTCCCCACTTTCGATTTTCAATCAGACATGATTGATAGTCTCTATTGGAATCATTGTTTTCTCTCGCTATCACCTCATCATGATTTCTCTCTCACGTTGTCAAAGCACTATGTTGCTTCACACGCCGATCATCCTTTCTCAACCCTTGTACCACACACACTCATATTATACTATATGATACTCCTAAAGCAAAATCTATACGTGACAGATCATGTTTATAAAAAATAACCCGAAATTAAATTTTAGTCTATTTAAGATGGTTTCTTTTTCTTTTCATGAACTTGGTAAACGCCATTACTTTCTTGCAATTTAAGACTACAATTTAATCATCTTTATTAAGTAAGTACAATAATTAAGCCAACCTATAACATTTAAAGAATGTAACGTATATAGACTAAATTACAAATTTAATTAACAAACTTTGAAGTTTAATTTTAATTGAATTTTGAATTTTTAAAATTATAAATTTAATCCTTAAATTAAAATTTTTTTTTTTTTTAAATTCGCTTGTATTACATCAATAAATTTTAAAAAAATATGCTAAAATTTCCATAAAATATGATAAATCAATTGAGAAAAAACTATATATATATATATATATATATATATATATATATATATATATATATATATATTCTT